>NW_027256041.1:0-114844 GCF_045679555.1 Salvelinus alpinus
GGCTCTAATCTGATAGTGGTAGTGGGGTGGTAGATGTCTAGTCTCCATTATGGCTCTAATCTGATAGTGGTAGTGGGGTGGTAGATACCTAGTCTCCATTATTGCTCTAATCACATAGTGGTAGTGGGGTGGTAGATACCTAGTCTCCCTTATGGCTCTAATCTTGTATTAGTAGTGGGGTGGTAGATGCCTAGTGCCCTTATGGCTCTAATCTGATAGTGGTAGTGGGGTGGTAGATGCCTAGTGCCCTTATGGCTCTAATCTGATAGTGGTAGTGGGGTGGTAGATACCTAGTCTCCATTATGGCTCTAATCTGATAGTGGTAGTGGGGTGGTAGATACTTAGTCTCCATTATTGCTCTAATCACATAGTGGTAGTGGGGTGGTAGATACCTAGTCTCCATTATGGCTCTAATCTGATAGTGGTAGTGGGGTGGTAGATACTTAGTCTCCATTATGGCTCTAATCTGATAGTGGTAGTGGGGTGGGAGATACCTAGTCTCCATTATGGCTCTAATCTGATAGTGGTAGGGGGGTGGTAGATGTCTAGTGCCCTTATGGCTCTAATCTGATAGTGGTAGTGGTGTGGTAGATGCCTATTGCCCTTATGGCTCTAATCTGATAATGGTAGTGGGGTGATAGATACCTAGTCTCCATTATGGTTCTAATCTGATAGAGGTAGATGGGTGGTAGATACCTTATCTCCATTTTGGCTCTAATCTGATAGTGGTAGTGGGGTGGTAGATACCTAGTCTCCATTATGGCTCTAATCTGGTAGTGGTAGTGGTGTGGTAGATACCTAGTCTCCATTATGGCTCTAATCTGAAAGTGGTAGTGGGGTGGTAGATGCCTAGTGCCCTTATGGCTCTAATCTGATAATGGTAGTGGGGTGATAGATACCTAGTCTCCATTATGGCTCTAATCTGATAGTGGTAGTGGGGTGGTAGATGTCTACAGCCCGTATGGCTCTAATCTGATAGTGGTAGTGGGGTGGTAGATACCTAGTCTCCATTATGGCTCTAATCTGATAGAGGTAGTGGGGTGGTAGACACCTAGTCTCCATTATGGCTCTAATCTGATAGAGGTAGTGGGGTGGGAGATACCTTATCTCCATTATGGCTCTAATCTGATAGTGGTAGTGGGGTGGTAGATACCTAGTCTCCATTATGGCTCTAATTTGATAGTGGTAGTGGGGTGGCAGATGCCTAGAGCCCGTATGGCTCTAATCTGGTAGTGGTAGTGGGGTGGGAGATACCTAGTCTCCATTATGGCTCTAATCTGATAGAGGTAGTGGGGTGGTAGATACCTAGTCTCCATTATGGCTCTAATCTGATAGTGGTAGTGGGGTGGTAGATGCCTATTGCCCTTATGGCTCTAATCTGATAGTGGTAGTGGGGTGGTAGATACCTAGTCTCCCTTATGGCTCTAATCTGGTAGTAGTAGTGGGGTGGTAGATGCCTAGTGCCCTTATGGCTCTAATCTGATAGTGGTAGTGGGGTGGTAGATGCCTAGTGCCCTTATGGCTCTAATCTGATAGTGGTAGTGGGGTGGTAGATACCTTATCTCCATTATGGCTCTAATCTGATAGTGGTAGTGGGGTGGTAGATACCTAGTCTCCATTATGGCTCTAATCTGATAGTGGTAGTGTGGTGGTAGATGTCTAGTCTCCATTATGGCTCTAATATGATAGTGGTAGTGGGGTGGTAGATACCTAGTCTCCATTATTGCTCTAATCACATAGTGGAAGTGGGGTGGTAGATACCTAGTCTCCATTATGGCTCTAATCTGATAGAGGTAGAGGGGTGGTAGATACCTAGTCTCCATTATGGCTCTAATCTGATAGTGGTAGTGGGGTGGTAGATACCTGGTCTCCATTATGGCTCTAATCTGATAGTGGTAGTGGGGTGGGAGATACCTAGTCTCCATTATGGCTCTAATCTGATAGAGGTAGTGGGGTGGTAGATACCTAGTCTCCATTATGGCTCTAATCTGATAGTGGTAGTGGGGTGGTAGATGTCTAGTGCCCTTATGGCTCTAATCTGATAGTGGTAGATACCTAGTCTCCATTATGGCTCTAATCTGATAGTGGTAGTGGGGTGGTAGATACCTAGTCTCCATTATGGCTCTAATTTGATAGTGGTAGTGGGGTGGTAGATGCCTAGAGCCCGTATGGCTCTAATCTGATAGAGGAATTGGGGTGGTAGATACCTAGTCTCCATTATGGCTCTAATCTGATAGAGGTAGTGGGGTGGGAAATACCTAGTCTCCATTATGGATCTAATCTGATAGTGGTAGTGGGGTGGTAGATGCCTATTGCCCTTATGGCTCTAATCTGGTAGTGGTAGTCGGGTGATAGATACCTAGTATCCATTATGGCTCTAATTTGATAGAGGTAGTGGGGTGGTAGATGCCTAGAGCCCTTATGGCTCTAATCTGATAGAGGTAGTGGGGTGGTAGATACCTAGTCTCCATTATGGCTCTAATCTGATAGAGGTAGTGGGGTGGGAGATACCTAGTCTCCATTATGGCTCTAATCTGATAGTGGTAGTGGGGTGGTAGATGCCTAGTGCCCTTATGGCTCTAATCTGATAGTGGTAGTGGGGTGGTAGATACCTAGTCTTCCTTATGGCTCTAATCTGATAGTAGTAGTGGGGTGGTAGATGCCTAGTGCCCTTATGGCTCTAATCTGATAGTGGTAATGGGGTGGTAGATGCCTAGTGCCCTTATGGCTCTAATATGATAACGGTAGTGGGGTGGTAGATATCTAGTCTCCATTATGGCTCTAATCTGATAGTGGTATTGGGGTGGTAGATACCTAGTCTCCATTATGGCTCTAATCTGATATTGGTAGTGGGGTGGTAGATACCTAGTCTCCATTATGGCTCTAATCTGATAGTGGTAGTGGGGTGGGAGATACCTAGTCTCCATTATGGCTCTAATCTGATAGTGGTAGTGGGGTGGAAGATGCCTAGTGCCCTTATGGCTCTAATCTGATAATGGTAGTGAGGTGATAGATACCTAGTCTCCATTATGGCTCTAATCTGATAGTGGTAGTGGGGTGGTAGATGCCTAGAGCCCGTATGGCTCTAATCTGATAGTGGTAGTGGGGTGGTAGATACCTAGTCTCCATTATGGCTCTAATCTGATATAGGTAGTGGGGTGGTAGATACCTAGTCTCCATTATGGCTCTAATCTGATAGAGGTAGTGGGGTGGGAGATACCTAGTCTCCATTATGGCTCTAATCTGGTAGTAGTAGTGGGGTGGTAGATGCCTAGTGCCCTTATGGCTCTAATCAGATAGTGGTAGTGGGGTGGTAGATGCCTACTGCCCTTATGGCTCTAATCTGATAGTGGTAGTGGGGTGGTAGATACCTTATCTCCATTATGGCTCTAATCTGATAGTGGTAGTGGGGTGGTAGATGCCTAGTGCCCTTATGGCTCTAATCTGATAGTGGTAATGGGGTGGTAGATGCCTAGTGCCCTTATGGCTCTAATATGATAGCGGTAGTGGGGTGGTAGATATCTAGTCACCATTATGGCTCTAATCTGATAGTGGTATTGGGGTGGTAGATGCCTAGTGCCTTTATGGCTCTAATCTGATAGTGGTAGTGGGGTGGTAGATACCTAGTCTCCATTATGGCTCTAATCTGATAGTGGTAGTGGGGTGGTAGATACCTAGTCTCCATTATGGCTCTAATCACATAGTGGTAGTGGGGTGGTAGATACCTAGTCTCCATTATGGCTCTAATCTGATAGAGGTAGATGGGTGGTAGATACATAGTCTCCATTATGGCTCTAATCTGATAGTGGTAGTGGGGTGGGAGATACCTAGTCTCCATTATGGCTCTAATCTAATAGTGGTAGTGGGGTGGTAGATGCCTAGTGCCCTTATGGCTCTAATCTGATAGTGGTAGTGGGGTGGTAGATACCTTATCTCCATTATGGCTCTAATCTGATAGTGGTAGTGGGGTGGTAGATACCTAGTCTCCATTATGGCTCTAATCTGATAGTGGTAGTGGGGTGGTAGATGCCTAGTGCCCTTATGGCTCTAATCTGATAGTGGTAATGGGGTGGTAGATGCCTAGTGCCCTTATGGCTCTAATATGATAGCGGTAGTGGGGTGGTAGATATCTAGTCTCCATTATGGCTCTAATCTGATAGTGGTATGGGGGTGGTAGATGCCTAGTGCCTTTATGGCTCTAATCTGATAGTGGTAGTGGGGTGGTAGATACCTAGTCTCCATTATGGCTCTAATCTGATAGTGGTAGTGGGGTGGTAGATGTCTAGTCTCCATTATGGCTCTAATCTGATAGTGGTAGTGGGGTGGTAGATACCTAGTCTCCATTGTGGCTCTAATCACATAGTGGTAGTGGGGTGGTAGATACCTAGTCTCCATTATGGCTCTAATCTGATAGAGGTAGATGGGTGGTAGATACATAGTCTCCATTATGGCTCTAATCTGATAGTGGTAGTGGGGTGGGAGATACCTAGTCTCCATTATGGCTCTAATCTAATAGTGGTAGTGGGGTGGTAGATGCCTAGTGCCCTTATGGCTCTAATCTGACAATGGTAGTGGGGTGGTAGATACCTAGTCTCCATTATGGCTCTAATCTGATAGTGGTAGTGGGGTGGCAGATGCCTAGATCCCGTATGGCTCTAATCTGATAGTGGTAGTGGGGTGGTAGATACCTAGTCTCCATTATGGCTCTAATCTGATAGAGGTAGTGGGGTGGTAGATACCTAGTCTCCCTTATGGCTCTAATCTGGTAGTAGTAGTGGGGTGGTAGATGCCTAGTGCCCTTATGGCTCTAATCTGATAGTGGTAGTGGGGTGGTAGATGCCTAGTGCCCTTATGGCTCTAATCTGATAGTGGTAGTTGGGTGGTAGATGGCTAGTCTCCATTATGGCTCTAATCTGATAGTTGTAGTGGGGTGGTAGATACCTAGTCTGCATTATGGCTCTAATCACATAGTGGTAGTGGGGTGGTAGATACCTAGTCTCCATTATGGCTCTAATCTGATAGAGGTAGAGGGGTGGTAGATACCTAGTCTCCATTATGGCTCTAATCTGATAGTGGTAGTGGGGTGGTAGATACCTAGTCTCCATTATGGCTCTAATCTGATAGTGGTAGTGGGGTGGTAGATACCTAGTCTCCCTTATGGCTCTAATCTGATAGTAGTAGTGGGGTGGTAGATGCCTATTGCCATTATGGCTCTAATCTGATAGTGGTAATGGGGTGGTAGATGCCTAGTGCCCTTATGGCTCTAATATGATAGCGGTAGTGGGGTGGTAGATATCTAGTCTCCATTATGGCTCCAATCTGAAAGTGGTATTGGGGTGGTAGATGCCTAGTGCCTTTATGGCTCTAATCTAATAGTGGTAGTGGGGTGGTAGATACCTAGTCTCCATTATGGCTCTAATCTGATAGTGGTAGTGGGGTGGTAGATGTCTAGTCTCCATTATGGCTCTAATCTGATAGTGGTAGTGGGGTGGTAGATACCTAGTCTCCATTATGGCTCTAATCTGATAGTGGTAGTGGGGTGGTAGATACTTAGTCTCCATTATGGCTCTAATCTGATAGTGGTAGTGGGGTGGGAGATACCTAGTCTCCATTATGGCTCTAATCTGATAGAGGTAGTGGGGTGGTAGATACCTAGTCTCCATTATGGCTCTAATCTGATAGAGGTAGTGGGGTGGGAGATACCTAGTCTCCATTATGGCTCTAATCTGATAGTGGTAGTGGGGTGGTAGATGCCTAATGCCCTTATGGCTCTAATCTGATAGTGGTAGTGGGGTGGTAGATACCTAGTCTCCATTAAGGCTCTAATCTGATAGTGGTAGTGGGGTGGTAGATGTCTAGTCTCCATTATGGCTCTAATCTGATAGTGGTAGTGGGGTGGGAGATACCTAGTCTCCATTATGGCTCTAATCTGATAGAGGTAGTGGGGTGGTAGATACCTAGTCTCCATTATGGCTCTAATCTGATAGAGGTAGTGGGGTGGGAGATACCTAGTCTCCATTATGGCTCTAATCTGATAGTGGTAGTGGGGTGGTAGATGCCTAATGCCCTTATGGCTCTAATCTGATAGTGGTAGTGGGGTGGTAGATACCTAGTCTCCATTAAGGCTCTAATCTGATAGTGGTAGTGGGGTGGTAGATGTCTAGTCTCCATTATGGCTCTAATCTGATAGTGGTAGTGGGGTGGTAGATACCTAGTCTCCATTATGGCTCTAATCTGATAGAGTTAGATGGGTGGTAGATACCTAGTCTCCATTATGGCTCTAATCTGATAGTGGTAGTGGGGTGGGAGATACCTAGTCTCCATTATGGCTCTAATTTGGTAGTGGTAGTGGTGTGGTAGATATCTAGTCTCCATTATGGCTCTAATCTGAAAGTGGTAGTGGGGTGGTAGATGCCTAGTGCCCTTATGGCTCTAATCTGATAATGGTGATAGATACCTAGTCTCCATTATGGCTCTAATCTGATAGTGGTAGTGGGGTGGTAGATGCCTACAGCCCCTATGGCTCTAATCTGATAGTGGTAGTGGGGTGGTAGATGTCTAGTCTCCATTATGGCTCTAATCTGATAGTTGTAGTGGGGTGGTAGATACCTAGTCTCCATTATGGCTCTAATCACATAGTGGTAGTGGGGTGGTAGATACCTAGTCTCCATTATGGCTCTAATCTGATAGAGGTAGAGGGGTGGTAGAAGCTAGTCTCCATTATGGCTCTAATCTGATAGTGGTAGTGGGGTGGTAGATACCTAGTCTCCATTATGGCTCTAATCTGATAGTGGTAGTGGGGTGGTAGATACCTAGTCTCCCTTATGGCTCTAATCTGATAGTAGTAGTGGGGTGGTAGATGCCTATTGCCATTATGGCTCTAATCTGATAGTGGTAATGGGGTGGTAGATGCCTAGTGCCCTTATGGCTCTAATATGATAGCGGTAGTGGGGTGATAGATATCTAGTCTCCATTATGGCTCTAATCTGAAAGTGGTATTGGGGTGGTAGATGCCTAGTGCCTTTATGGCTCTAATCTAATAGTGGTAGTGGGGTGGTAGATACCTAGTCTCCATTATGGCTCTAATCTGATAGTGGTAGTGGGGTGGTAGATGTCTAGTCTCCATTATGGCTCTAATCTGATAGTGGTAGTGGGGTGGTAGATACCTAGTCTCCATTGTGGCTCTAATCACATAGTGGTAGTGGGGTGGTAGATACCTAGTCTCCATTATGGCTCTAATCTGATAGAGGTAGATGGGTGGTAGATACATAGTCTCCATTATGGCTCTAATCTGATAGTGGTAGTGGGGTGGGAGATACCTAGTCTCCATTATGGCTCTAATCTAATAGTGGTAGTGGGGTGGTAGATGCCTAGTGCCCTTATGGCTCTAATCTGACAATGGTAGTGGGGTGATAGATACCTAGTCTCCATTATGGCTCTAATCTGATAGTGGTAGTGGGGTGGCAGATGCCTAGATCCCGTATGGCTCTAATCTGATAGTGGTAGTGGGGTGGTAGATACCTAGTCTCCATTATGGCTCTAATCTGATAGAGGTAGTGGGGTGGTAGATACCTAGTCTCCCTTATGGCTCTAATCTGGTAGTAGTAGTGGGGTGGTAGATGCCTAGTGCCCTTATGGCTCTAATCTGATAGTGGTAGTGGGGTGGTAGATGCCTAGTGCCCTTATGGCTCTAATCTGATAGTGGTTGTTGGGTGGTAGATGGCTAGTCTCCATTATGGCTCTAATCTGATAGTTGTAGTGGGGTGGTAGATACCTAGTCTGCATTATGGCTCTAATCACATAGTGGTAGTGGGGTGGTAGATACCTAGTCTCCATTATGGCTCTAATCTGATAGAGGTAGAGGGGTGGTAGATACCTAGTCTCCATTATGGCTCTAATCTGATAGTGGTAGTGGGGTGGTAGATACCTAGTCTCCATTATGGCTCTAATCTGATAGTGGTAGTGGGGTGGTAGATGCCTAGTGCCCTTATGGCTCTAATCTGACAATGGTAGTGGGGTGATAGATACCTAGTCTCCATTATGGCTCTAATCTGATAGTGGTAGTGGGGTGGCAGATGCCTAGATCCCGTATGGCTCTAATCTGATAGTGGTAGTGGGGTGGTAGATACCTAGTCTCCATTATGGCTCTAATCTGATAGAGGTAGTGGGGTGGTAGATACCTAGTCTCCCTTATGGCTCTAATCTGGTAGTAGTAGTGGGGTGGTAGATGCCTAGTGCCCTTATGGCTCTAATCTGATAGTGGTAGTGGGGTGGTAGATGCCTAGTGCCCTTATGGCTCTAATCTGATAGTGGTAGTTGGGTGGTAGATGGCTAGTCTCCATTATGGCTCTAATCTGATAGTTGTAGTGGGGTGGTAGATACCTAGTCTGCATTATGGCTCTAATCACATAGTGGTAGTGGGGTGGTAGATACCTAGTCTCCATTATGGCTCTAATCTGATAGAGGTAGAGGGGTGGTAGATACCTAGTCTCCATTATGGCTCTAATCTGATAGTGGTAGTGGGGTGGTAGATACCTAGTCTCCCTTATGGCTCTAATCTGATAGTAGTAGTGGGGTGGTAGATGCCTAGTGCCCTTATGGCTCTAATCTGATAGCGGTAGTGGGGTGGTAGATATCTAGTCTCCATTATGGCTCCAATCTGAAAGTGGTATTGGGGTGGTAGATGCCTAGTGCCTTTATGGCTCTAATCTAATAGTGGTAGTGGGGTGGTAGATACCTAGTCTCCATTATGGCTCTAATCTGATAGTGGTAGTGGGGTGGTAGATGTCTAGTCTCCATTATGGCTCTAATCTGATAGTGGTAGTGGGGTGGTAGATACCTAGTCTCCATTATGGCTCTAATCTGATAGTGGTAGTGGGGTGGTAGATACTTAGTCTCCATTATGGCTCTAATCTGATAGTGGTAGTGGGGTGGGAGATACCTAGTCTCCATTATGGCTCTAATCTGATAGAGGTAGTGGGGTGGTAGATACCTAGTCTCCATTATGGCTCTAATCTGATAGAGGTAGTGGGGTGGGAGATACCTAGTCTCCATTATGGCTCTAATCTGATAGTGGTAGTGGGGTGGTAGATGCCTAATGCCCTTATGGCTCTAATCTGATAGTGGTAGTGGGGTGGTAGATACCTAGTCTCCATTATGGCTCTAATCTGATAGTGGTAGTGGGGTGGTAGATACCTAGTCTCCATTATGGCTCTAATCTGATAGTGGTAGTGGGGTGGGAGATACCTAGTCTCCATTATGGCTCTAATTTGGTAGTGGTAGTGGTGTGGTAGATACCTAGTCTCCATTATGGCTCTAATCTGAAAGTGGTAGTGGGGTGGTAGATGCCTAGTGCCCTTATGGCTCTAATCTGATAATGGTATGGTGATAGATACCTAGTCTCCATTATGGCTCTAATCTGATAGTGGTAGTGGGGTGGTAGATGCCTACAGCCCCTATGGCTCTAATCTGATAGTGGTAGTGGGGTGGTAGATACCTAGTCTCCATTATGGCTCTAATCTGATAGAGGTAGAGGGGTGGTAGAAGCTAGTCTCCATTATGGCTCTAATCTGATAGTGGTAGTGGGGTGGTAGATACCTAGTCTCCATTATGGCTCTAATCTGATAGTGGTAGTGGGGTGGTAGATACCTAGTCTCCCTTATGGCTCTAATCTGATAGTAGTAGTGGGGTGGTAGATGCCTATTGCCATTATGGCTCTAATCTGATAGTGGTAATGGGGTGGTAGATGCCTAGTGCCCTTATGGCTCTAATATGATAGCGGTAGTGGGGTGATAGATATCTAGTCTCCATTATGGCTCTAATCTGATAGTGGTATTGGGGTGGTAGATGCCTAGTGCCTTTATGGCTCTAATCTGATAGTGGTAGTGGGGTGGTAGATACCTAGTCTCCATTATGGCTCTAATCTGATAGTGGTAGTGGGGTGGTAGATGTCTAGTCTCCATTATGGCTCTAATCTGATAGTGGTAGTGGGGTGGTAGATACCTAGTCTCCATTATGGCTCTAATCTCATAGTGGTAGTGGGGTGGTAGATACCTAGTCTCCATTATGGCTCTAATCTGATAGAGGTAGATGGGTGGTAGATACATAGTCTCCATTATGGCTCTAATCTGATAGTGGTAGTGGGGTGGGAGATACCTAGTCTCCATTATGGTTCTAATCTAATAGTGGTAGTGGGGTGGTAGATACCTAGTCTCCATTATGGCTCTAATCTGATAGTGGTAGTTGGGTGGTAGATGTCTAGTCTCCATTATGGCTCTAATCTGATAGTGGAAGTGGGGTGGTAGATACCTAGTCTCCATTATGGCTCTAATCACATAGTGGTAGTGGGGTGGTAGATACCTAGTCTCCATTATGGCTCTAATCACATAGTGGTAGTGGGGTGGTAGATACCTAGTCTCCATTATGGCTCTAATCTGATAGAGGTAGATGGGTGGTAGATACCTAGTCTCCATTATGGCTCTAATCTGATAGTGGTAGTAGGGTGGTAGACACCTAGTCTCCATTATGGCTCTAATCTGATAGTGGTAGTGGTGTGGGAGATACCTAGTCTCCATTATGGCTCTAATCTGATAGTGGTATTGGGGTGGTAGATGCCTATTTCCCTTATGGCTCTAATCTGATAGTGGTAGTGGGGTGGTAGGTTCCCTAGTCTCCCTTATGGCTCTTATCTGATAGTGGTAGTGGGGTGGTAGATGCCTAGTGCCCTTATGGCTCTATTCTGATAGTGGTAGTGGGGTGGTAGATGTCTAGTCTCCATTATGGCTCTAATCTGATAGTTGTAGTGGGGTGGTAGATACCTAGTCTCCATTATGGCTCTAATCACATAGTGGTAGTGGGGTGGTAGATACCTAGTCTCCATTATGGCTCTAATCTGATAGAGGTAGAGGGGTGGTAGAAGCTAGTCTCCATTATGGCTCTAATCTGATAGTGGTAGTGGGGTGGTAGATACCTAGTCTCCATTATGGCTCTAATCTGATAGTGGTAGTGGGGTGGTAGATACCTAGTCTCCCTTATGGCTCTAATCTGATAGTAGTAGTGGGGTGGTAGATGCCTAGTGCCATTATGGCTCTAATCTGATAGTGGTAATGGGGTGGTAGATGCCTAGTGCCCTTATGGCTCTAATATGATAGCGGTAGTGGGGTGATAGATATCTAGTCTCCATTATGGCTCTAATCTGATAGTGGTATTGGGGTGGTAGATGCCTAGTGCCTTTATGGCTCTAATCTAATAGTGGTAGTGGGGTGGTAGATACCTAGTCTCCATTATGGCTCTAATCTGATAGTGGTAGTGGGGTGGTAGATGTCTAGTCTCCATTATGGCTCTAATCTGATAGTGGTAGTGGGGTGGTAGATACCTAGTCTCCATTGTGGCTCTAATCACATAGTGGTAGTGGGGTGGTAGATACCTAGTCTCCATTATGGCTCTAATCTGATAGAGGTAGATGGGTGGTAGATACATAGTCTCCATTATGGCTCTAATCTGATAGTGGTAGTGGGGTGGGAGATACCTAGTCTCCATTATGGCTCTAATCTAATAGTGGTAGTGGGGTGGTAGATGCCTAGTGCCCTTATGGCTCTAATCTGACAATGGTAGTGGGGTGATAGATACCTAGTCTCCATTATGGCTCTAATCTGATAGTGGTAGTGGGGTGGCAGATGCCTAGATCCCGTATGGCTCTAATCTGATAGTGGTAGTGGGGTGGTAGATACCTAGTCTCCATTATGGCTCTAATCTGATAGAGGTAGTGGGGTGGTAGATACCTAGTCTCCCTTATGGCTCTAATCTGGTAGTAGTAGTGGGGTGGTAGATGCCTAGTGCCCTTATGGCTCTAATCTGATAGTGGTAGTGGGGTGGTAGATGCCTAGTGCCCTTATGGCTCTAATCTGATAGTGGTAGTTGGGTGGTAGATGGCTAGTCTCCATTATGGCTCTAATCTGATAGTTGTAGTGGGGTGGTAGATACCTAGTCTGCATTATGGCTCTAATCACATAGTGGTAGTGGGGTGGTAGATACCTAGTCTCCATTATGGCTCTAATCTGATAGAGGTAGAGGGGTGGTAGATACCTAGTCTCCATTATGGCTCTAATCTGATAGTGGTAGTGGGGTGGTAGATACCTAGTCTCCATTATGGCTCTAATCTGATAGTGGTAGTGGGGTGGTAGATGCCTAGTGCCCTTATGGCTCTAATCTGACAATGGTAGTGGGGTGATAGATACCTAGTCTCCATTATGGCTCTAATCTGATAGTGGTAGTGGGGTGGCAGATGCCTAGATCCCGTATGGCTCTAATCTGATAGTGGTAGTGGGGTGGTAGATACCTAGTCTCCATTATGGCTCTAATCTGATAGAGGTAGTGGGGTGGTAGATACCTAGTCTCCCTTATGGCTCTAATCTGGTAGTAGTAGTGGGGTGGTAGATGCCTAGTGCCCTTATGGCTCTAATCTGATAGTGGTAGTGGGGTGGTAGATGCCTAGTGCCCTTATGGCTCTAATCTGATAGTGGTAGTTGGGTGGTAGATGGCTAGTCTCCATTATGGCTCTAATCTGATAGTTGTAGTGGGGTGGTAGATACCTAGTCTGCATTATGGCTCTAATCACATAGTGGTAGTGGGGTGGTAGATACCTAGTCTCCATTATGGCTCTAATCTGATAGAGGTAGAGGGGTGGTAGATACCTAGTCTCCATTATGGCTCTAATCTGATAGTGGTAGTGGGGTGGTAGATACCTAGTCTCCCTTATGGCTCTAATCTGATAGTAGTAGTGGGGTGGTAGATGCCTAGTGCCCTTATGGCTCTAATATGATAGCGGAAGTGGGGTGGTAGATATCTAGTCTCCATTATGGCTCCAATCTGAAAGTGGTATTGGGGTGGTAGATGCCTAGTGCCTTTATGGCTCTAATCTAATAGTGGTAGTGGGGTGGTAGATACCTAGTCTCCATTATGGCTCTAATCTGATAGTGGTAGTGGGGTGGTAGATGTCTAGTCTCCATTATGGCTCTAATCTGATAGTGGTAGTGGGGTGGTAGATACCTAGTCTCCATTATGGCTCTAATCTGATAGTGGTAGTGGGGTGGTAGATACTTAGTCTCCATTATGGCTCTAATCTGATAGTGGTAGTGGGGTGGGAGATACCTAGTCTCCATTATGGCTCTAATCTGATAGAGGTAGTGGGGTGGTAGATACCTAGTCTCCATTATGGCTCTAATCTGATAGTGGTAGTGGGGTGGGAGATACCTAGTCTCCATTATGGCTCTAATCTGATAGTGGTAGTGGGGTGGTAGATGCCTAATGCCCTTATGGCTCTAATCTGATAGTGGTAGTGGGGTGGTAGATACCTAGTCTCCATTATGGCTCTAATCTGATAGTGGTAGTGGGGTGGTAGATACCTAGTCTCCATTATGGCTCTAATCTGATAGTGGTAGTGGGGTGGGAGATACCTAGTCTCCATTATGGCTCTAATTTGGTAGTGGTAGTGGTGTGGTAGATATCTAGTCTCCATTATGGCTCTAATCTGAAAGTGGTAGTGGGGTGGTAGATGCCTAGTGCCCTTATGGCTCTAATCTGATAATGGTGATAGATACCTAGTCTCCATTATGGCTCTAATCTGATAGTGGTAGTGGGGTGGTAGATGCCTACAGCCCCTATGGCTCTAATCTGATAGTGGTAGTGGGGTGGTAGATGTCTAGTCTCCATTATGGCTCTAATCTGATAGAGGTAGAGGGGTGGTAGAAGCTAGTCTCCATTATGGCTCTAATCTGATAGTGGTAGTGGGGTGGTAGATACCTAGTCTCCATTATGGCTCTAATCTGATAGTGGTAGTGGGGTGGTAGATACCTAGTCTCCCTTATGGCTCTAATCTGATAGTAGTAGTGGGGTGGTAGATGCCTATTGCCATTATGGCTCTAATCTGATAGTGGTAATGGGGTGGTAGATGCCTAGTGCCCTTATGGCTCTAATATGATAGCGGTAGTGGGGTGATAGATATCTAGTCTCCATTATGGCTCTAATCTGAAAGTGGTATTGGGGTGGTAGATGCCTAGTGCCTTTATGGCTCTAATCTGATAGTGGTAGTGGGGTGGTAGATACCTAGTCTCCATTATGGCTCTAATCTGATAGTGGTAGTGGGGTGGTAGATGTCTAGTCTCCATTATGGCTCTAATCTGATAGTGGTAGTGGGGTGGTAGATACCTAGTCTCCATTGTGGCTCTAATCACATAGTGGTAGTGGGGTGGTAGATACCTAGTCTCCATTATGGCTCTAATCTGATAGAGGTAGATGGGTGGTAGATACATAGTCTCCATTATGGCTCTAATCTGATAGTGGTAGTGGGGTGGGAGATACCTAGTCTCCATTATGGTTCTAATCTAATAGTGGTAGTGGGGTGGTAGATACCTAGTCTCCATTATGGCTCTAATCTGATAGTGGTAGTTGGGTGGTAGATGTCTAGTCTCCATTATGGCTCTAATTTGATAGTGGAAGTGGGGTGGTAGATACCTAGTCTCCATTATGGCTCTAATCAAATAGTGGTAGTGGGGTGGTAGATACCTAGTCTCCATTATGGCTCTAATCAAATAGTGGTAGTGGGGTGGTAGATACCTAGTCTCCATTATGGCTGTAATCTGATAGAGGTAGATGGGTGGTAGATACCTAGTCTCCATTATGGCTCTAATCTGATAGTGGTAGTAGGGTGGTAGACACCTAGTCTCCATTATGGCTCTAATCTGATAGTGGTAGTGGTGTGGGAGATACCTAGTCTCCATTATGGCTCTAATCTGATAGTGGTATTGGGGTGGTAGATGCCTATTTCCCTTATGGCTCTAATCTGATAGTGGTAGTGGGGTGGTAGGTTCCCTAGTCTCCCTTATGGCTCTTATCTGATAGTGGTAGTGGGGTGGTAGATGCCTAGTGCCCTTATGGCTCTATTCTGATAGTGGTAGTGGGGTGGTAGATACCTTATCTCCATTATGGCTCTAATCTGATAGTGGTAGTGGGGTGGTAGATACCTTGTCTCCATTATGGCTCTAATCTGATAGTGGTAGTGGGGTGGTAGATGTCTAGTCTCCATTATGGCTCTAATCTGATAGTGGTAGTGGGGTGGTAGATACCTAGTCTCCATTATGGCTCTAATCACATAGTGGTAGTGGGGTGGTAGATGCCTAGTCTCCATTATGGCTCTAATCTGATAGTGGTAGTGGGGTGGGAGATACCTAGTCTCCATTATGGCTCTAATCTGATAGTGGTAGTGGGGTGGTAGATACCTTGTCTCCATTATGGCTCTAATCTGATAGTGGTAGTGGGGTGGTAGATACCTAGTCTCCATTATGGCTCTAATCTGAAAGTGGTAGTGGGGTGGGAGATACCTAGTCTCCGTTATGGCTCTAATCTGATAGAGGTAGTGGGGTGGTAGATACCTAGTCTCCATTATGGCTCTAATCTGATAGTGGTAGTGGGGTGGTAGATGCCTAGTGCCCTTATGGCTCTAATCTGATAATGGTAGTGGGGTGATAGATACCTAGTCTCCATTATGGCTCTAATCTGATAGTGGTAGTGGGGTGGTAGATGCCTACAGCCCGTATGGCTCTAATCTGATAGTGGTAGTGGGGTGGTAGATACCTCGTCTCCATTATGGCTCTAATCTGATAGAGGTAGTGGGGTGGGACATACCTAGTCTCCATTATGGCTCTAATCTGATAGAGGTAGTGGGGTGGGAGATACCTAGTCTCCATTATGGCTCTAATCTGATAGTGGTAGTGGGGTGGTAGATGCCTAGTGCCCTTATGGCTCTAATCTGATAGTGGTAGTGGGGTGGTAGATACCTAGTCTCCCTTATGGCTCTAATCTGGTAGTAGTAGTGGGGTGGTAGATACCTAGTGCCCTTATGGCTCTAATCTGATAGTGGTAGTGGGGTGGTAGATACCTAGTCTCCATTATGGCTCTAATCACATAGTGGTAGTGGGGTGGTAGATGCCTAGTGCCCTTATGGCTCTAATATGATAGCGGTAGTGGGGTGGTAGATACCTAGTCTCCATTATGGCTCTAATCTGATAGTGGTAGTGGGGTGGTAGATACCTAGTCTCCATTATGGCTCTAATCTGATAGAGGTAGTGGGGTGGTAGATACCTAGTCTCCATTATGGCTCTAATCTGATAGTGGTAGTGGGGTGGTAGATACCTAGTCTCCCTTATGGCTCTAATCTGATAGTAGTAGTGGGGTGGTAGATGCCTAGTGCCATTATGGCTCTAATCTGATAGTGGTAATGGGGTGGTAGATGCCTAGTGCCCTTATGGCTCCAATATGATAGCGGTAGTGGGGTGGTAGATATCTAGTCTCCATTATGGCTCTAATCTGATAGTGGTATTGGGGTGGTAGATGCCTAGTGCCTTTATGGCTCTAATCTAATAGTGGTAGTGGGGTGGTAGATACCTAGTCTCCATTATGGCTCTAATCTGATAGAGGTAGTGGGGTGGTAGATACCTAGTCTCCATTATGGCTCTAATCTGATAGAGGTAGTGGGGTGGGAGATACCTAGTCTCCATTATGGCTCTAATCTGATAGTGGTAGTGGGGTGGTAGATGCCTAGTGCCCTTATGGCTCTAATCTGATAGTGGTAGTGGGGTGGTAGATGCCTAGTGCCCTTATGGCTCTAATCTGATAGTGGTAGTGGGGTGGTAGATGTCTAGTCTCCATTATGGCTCTAATCTGATAGTGGTAGTGGGGTGGTAGATACCTAGTCTCCATTATGGCTCTAATCTGATAGTGGTAGTGGGGTGGTAGATACCTAGTCTCCCTTATGGCTCTAATCTGATAGTAGTAGTGGGGTGGTAGATGCCTAGTGCCATTATGGCTCTAATCTGATAGTGGTAATGGGGTGGTAGATGCCTAGTGCCCTTATGGCTCTAATATGATAGCGGTAGTGGGGTGGTAGATATCTAGTCTCCATTATGGCTCCTGATAGTGGTATAGGGGTGGTAGATGCCTGCCTTTATGGCTCTAATCTAATAGTGGTAGTGGGGTGGTAGATACCTAGTCTCCATTATGGCTCTAATCTGATAGTGGTAGTGGGGTGGTAGATACCTAGTCTCCATTATGGCTCTAATCACATAGTGGTAGTGGGGTGGTAGATACCTAGTCTCCATTATGGCTCTAATCTGATAGAGGTAGATGGGTGGTAGATACCTAGTCTCCATTATGGCTATAATCTGATAGTGGTAGTGGGGTGGTAGACACCTAGTCTCCATTATGGCTCTAATCTGATAGTGGTAGTGGGGTGGGAGATACCTAGTCTCCATTATGGCTCTAATCTGATAGTGGTATTGGGGTGGTAGATGCCTAGTGCCTTTATGGCTCTAATCTAATAGTGGTAGTGGGGTGGTAGATACCTAGTCTCCATTATGGCTCTAATCTGATAGAGGTAGTGGGGTGGTAGATACCTAGTCTCCATTATGGCTCTAATCTGATAGAGGTAGTGGGGTGGGAGATACCTAGTCTCCATTATGGCTCTAATCTGATAGTGGTAGTGGGGTGGTAGATGCCTATTGCCCTTATGGCTCTAATTTGATAGTGGTAGTGGGGTGGTAGATACCTAGTCTCCCTTATGGCTCTAATCTGGTAGTAATAGTGGGGTGGTAGATGCCTAGTGCCCTTATGGCTCTAATCTGATAGTGGTAGTGGGGTGGTAGATGCCTAGTGCCCTTATGGCTCTAATCTGATAGTGGTAGTGGGGTGGTAGATGCCTAGTGCCCTTATGGCTCTAATCTGATAGTGGTAGTGGGGTGGTAGATACCTAGTCTCCATTATGGCTCTAATCTGATAGTGGTAGTGGGGTGGTAGATACCTAGTCTCCATTATGGCTCTAATCTGATAGTGGTAGTGGGGTGGTAGATGCCTAGTGCCCTTATGGCTCTAATCTGATAATGGTAGTGGGGTGATAGATACCTAGTCTCCATTATGGCTCTAATCTGATAGTGGTAGTGGGGTGGTAGATGCCTAGTGCCCTTATGGCTCTAATCTGATAGTGGTAGTGGGGTGGTAGATACCTCGTCTCCATTATGGCTCTAATCTGATAGTGGTAGTGGGGTGGAAGATACCTAGTCTCCATTATGGCTCTAATCTGATAGTGGTAGTGGGGTGGTAGATACCTAGTCTCCATTATGGCTCTAATCTGATAGTGGTAGTGGGGTGGTAGATACCTAGTCTCCCTTATGGCTCTAATCTGATAGTAGTAGTGGGGTGGTAGATGCCTATTGCCATTATGGCTCTAATCTGATAGTGGTAATGGGGTGGTAGATGCCTAGTGCCCTTATGGCTCTAATATGATAGCGGTAGTGGGGTGGTAGATATCTAGTCTCCATTATGGCTCTAATCTGAAAGTGGTATTGGGGTGGTAGATGCCTAGTGCCTTTATGGCTCTAATCTAATAGTGGTAGTGGGGTGGTAGATACCTAGTCTCCATTATGGCTCTAATCTAATAGTGGTAGTGGGGTGGTAGATACCTAGTCTCCATTATGGCTCTAATCTGATAGTGGTAGTGGGGTGGTAGATACCTTGTCTCCATTATGGCTCTAATCTGATAGTGGTAGTGGGGTGGTAGATGTCTAGTCTCCATTATGGCTCTAATCTGATAGTGGTAGTGGGGTGGTAGATACCTAGTCTCCATTATGGCTCTAATCACATAGTGGTAGTGGGGTGGTAGATGCCTAGTCTCCATTATGGCTCTAATCTGATAGTGGTAGTGGGGTGGGAGATACCTAGTCTCCATTATGGCTCTAATCTGATAGTGGTAGTGGGGTGGTAGATACCTTGTCTCCATTATGGCTCTAATCTGATAGTGGTAGTGGGGTGGGAGATACCTAGTCTCCATTATGGCTCTAATCTGATAGTGGTAGTGGGGTGGGAGATACCTAGTCTCCGTAATGGCTCTAATCTGATAGTGGTAGTGGGGTGGTAGATACCTTGTCTCCATTATGGCTCTAATCTGATAGTGGTAGTGGGGTGGTAGATACCTAGTCTCCATTATGGCTCTAATCTGAAAGTGGTAGTGGGGTGGGAGATACCTAGTCTCCGTTATGGCTCTAATCTGATAGAGGTAGTGGGGTGGTAGATACCTAGTCTCCATTATGGCTCTAATCTGATAGTGGTAGTGGGGTGGTAGATGCCTAGTGCCCTTATGGCTCTAATCTGATAATGGTAGTGGGGTGATAGATACCTAGTCTCCATTATGGCTCTAATCTGATAGTGGTAGTGGGGTGGTAGATGCCTACAGCCCGTATGGCTCTAATCTGATAGTGGTAGTGGGGTGGTAGATACCTCGTCTCCATTATGGCTCTAATCTGATAGAGGTAGTGGGGTGGGAGATACCTAGTCTCCATTATGGCTCTAATCTGATAGAGGTAGTGGGGTGGGAGATACCTAGTCTCCATTATGGCTCTAATCTGATAGTGGTAGTAGGGTGGTAGATGCCTATTGCCCTTATGGCTCTAATTTGATAGTGGTAGTGGGGTGGTAGATACCTAGTCTCCCTTATGGCTCTAATCTGGTAGTAGTAGTGGGGTGGTAGATACCTAGTGCCCTTATGGCTCTAATCTGATAGTGGTAGTGGGGTGGTAGATACCTAGTCTCCATTATGGCTCTAATCACATAGTGGTAGTGGGGTGGTAGATGCCTAGTGCCCTTATGGCTCTAATATGATAGCGGTAGTGGGGTGGTAGATACCTAGTCTCCATTATGGCTCTAATCTGATAGTGGTAGTGGGGTGGTAGATACCTAGTCTCCATTATGGCTCTAATCTGATAGAGGTAGTGGGGTGGTAGATACCTAGTCTCCATTATGGCTCTAATCTGATAGTGGTAGTGGGGTGGTAGATACCTAGTCTCCCTTATGGCTCTAATCTGATAGTAGTAGTGGGGTGGTAGATGCCTAGTGCCATTATGGCTCTAATCTGATAGTGGTAATGGGGTGGTAGATGCCTAGTGCCCTTATGGCTCCAATATGATAGCGGTAGTGGGGTGGTAGATATCTAGTCTCCATTATGGCTCTAATCTGATAGTGGTATTGGGGTGGTAGATGCCTAGTGCCTTTATGGCTCTAATCTAATAGTGGTAGTGGGGTGGTAGATACCTAGTCTCCATTATGGCTCTAATCTGATAGAGGTAGTGGGGTGGTAGATACCTAGTCTCCATTATGGCTCTAATCTGATAGAGGTAGTGGGGTGGGAGATACCTAGTCTCCATTATGGCTCTAATCTGATAGTGGTAGTGGGGTGGTAGATGGCTATTGCCCTTATGGCTCTAATTTGATAGTGGTAGTGGGGTGGTAGATACCTAGTCTCCCTTATGGCTCTAATCTGGTAGTAATAGTGGGGTGGTAGATGCCTAGTGCCCTTATGGCTCTAATCTGATAGTGGTAGTGGGGTGGTAGATGCCTAGTGCCCTTATGGCTCTAATCTGATAGTGGTAGTGGGGTGGTAGATGTCTAGTCTCCATTATGGCTCTAATCTGATAGAGGTAGATGGGTGGTAGATACCTAGTCTCCATTATGGCTATAATCTGATAGTGGTAGTGGGGTCGTAGACACCTAGTCTCCATTATGGCTCTAATATGATAGTGGTAGTGGGGTGGGAGATACCTAGTCTCCATTATGGCTCTAATCTGATAGAGGTAGATGGGTGGTAGATACCTAGTCTCCATTATGGCTATAATCTGATAGTGGTAGTGGGGTGGTAGACACCTAGTCTCCATTATGGCTCTAATCTGATAGTGGTAGTGGGGTGGGAGATACCTAGTCTCCATTATGGCTCTAATCTGATAGTAGTAGTGGGGTGGTAGATGCCTAGTGCCATTATGGCTCTAATCTGATAGTGGTAATGGGGTGGTAGATGCCTAGTGCCCTTATGGCTCTAATATGATAGCGGTAGTGGGGTGGTAGATATCTAGTCTCCATTATGGCTCTAATCTGATAGTGGTATAGGGGTGGTAGATGCCTAGTGCCTTTATGGCTCTAATCTAATAGTGGTAGTGGGGTGGTAGATACCTAGTCTCCATTATGGCTCTAATCTGATAGTGGTAGTGGGGTGGTAGATACCTAGTCTCCATTATGGCTCTAATCACATAGTGGTAGTGGGGTGGTAGATACCTAGTCTCCATTATGGCTCTAATCTGATAGAGGTAGATGGGTGGTAGATACCTAGTCTCCATTATGGCTATAATCTGATAGTGGTAGTGGGGTGGTAGACACCTAGTCTCCATTATGGCTCTAATCTGATAGTGGTAGTGGGGTGGGAGATACCTAGTCTCCATTATGGCTCTAATCTGATAGTGGTATTGGGGTGGTAGATGCCTAGTGCCTTTATGGCTCTAATCTAATAGTGGTAGTGGGGTGGTAGATACCTAGTCTCCATTATGGCTCTAATCTGATAGAGGTAGTGGGGTGGTAGATACCTAGTCTCCATTATGGCTCTAATCTGATAGAGGTAGTGGGGTGGGAGATACCTAGTCTCCATTATGGCTCTAATCTGATAGTGGTAGTGGGGTGGTAGATGCCTATTGCCCTTATGGCTCTAATTTGATAGTGGTAGTGGGGTGGTAGATACCTAGTCTCCCTTATGGCTCTAATCTGGTAGTAATAGTGGGGTGGTAGATGCCTAGTGCCCTTATGGCTCTAATCTGATAGTGGTAGTGGGGTGGTAGATGCCTAGTGCCCTTATGGCTCTAATCTGATAGTGGTAGTGGGGTGGTAGATGCCTAGTGCCCTTATGGCTCTAATCTGATAGTGGTAGTGGGGTGGTAGATACCTAGTCTCCATTATGGCTCTAATCTGATAGTGGTAGTGGGGTGGTAGATACCTAGTCTCCATTATGGCTCTAATCTGATAGTGGTAGTGGGGTGGTAGATGCCTAGTGCCCTTATGGCTCTAATCTGATAATGGTAGTGGGGTGATAGATACCTAGTCTCCATTATGGCTCTAATCTGATAGTGGTAGTGGGGTGGTAGATGCCTACAGCCCGTATGGCTCTAATCTGATAGTGGTAGTGGGGTGGTAGATACCTCGTCTCCATTATGGCTCTAATCTGATAGAGGTAGTGGGGTGGGAGATACCTAGTCTCCATTATGGCTCTAATCTGATAGAGGTAGTGGGGTGGTAGATACCTAGTCTCCATTATGGCTCTAATCTGATAGTGGTAGTGGGGTGGTAGATACCTAGTCTCCCTTATGGCTCTAATCTGATAGTAGTAGTGGGGTGGTAGATGCCTATTGCCATTATGGCTCTAATCTGATAGTGGTAATGGGGTGGTAGATGCCTAGTGCCCTTATGGCTCTAATATGATAGCGGTAGTGGGGTGATAGATATCTAGTCTCCATTATGGCTCTAATCTGAAAGTGGTATTGGGGTGGTAGATGCCTAGTGCCTTTATGGCTCTAATCTAATAGTGGTAGTGGGGTGGTAGATACCTAGTCTCCATTATGGCTCTAATCTAATAGTGGTAGTGGGGTGGTAGATACCTAGTCTCCATTATGGCTCTAATCTGATAGTGGTAGTGGGGTGGTAGATGTCTAGTCTCCATTATGGCTCTAATCTGATAGTGGAAGTGGGGTGGTAGATACCTAGTCTCCATTATGGCTCTAATCACATAGTGGTAGTGGGGTGGTAGATACCTAGTCTCCATTATGGCTCTAATCTGATAGAGGTAGATGGGTGGTAGATACCTAGTCTCCATTATGGCTCTAATCTGATAGTGGTAGTAGGGTGGTAGACACCTAGTCTCCATTATGGCTCTAATCTGATAGTGGTATTGGGGTGGTAGATGCCTATTTCCCTTATGCCTCTAATCTGATAGTGGTAGTGGGGTGGTAGATACCTAGTCTCCATTATGGCTCTAATCTGATAGTGGTAGTGGGGTGGTAGATACCTTGTCTCCATTATGGCTCTAATCTGATAGTGGTAGTGGGGTGGTAGATGTCTAGTCTCCATTATGGCTCTAATCTGATAGTGGTAGTGGGGTGGTAGATACCTAGTCTCCATTATGGCTCTAATCACATAGTGGTAGTGGGGTGGTAGATGCCTAGTCTCCATTATGGCTCTAATCTGATAGTGGTAGTGGGGTGGGAGATACCTAGTCTCCATTATGGCTCTAATCTGATAGTGGTAGTGGGGTGGTAGATACCTTGTCTCCATTATGGCTCTAATCTGATAGTGGTAGTGGGGTGGGAGATACCTAGTCTCCATTATGGCTCTAATCTGATAGTGGTAGTGGGGTGGGAGATACCTAGTCTCCGTAATGGCTCTAATCTGATAGTGGTAGTGGGGTGGTAGATACCTTGTCTCCATTATGGCTCTAATCTGATAGTGGTAGTGGGGTGGTAGATACCTAGTCTCCATTATGGCTCTAATCTGAAAGTGGTAGTGGGGTGGGAGATACCTAGTCTCCGTTATGGCTCTAATCTGATAGAGGTAGTGGGGTGGTAGATACCTAGTCTCCATTATGGCTCTAATCTGATAGTGGTAGTGGGGTGGTAGATGCCTAGTGCCCTTATGGCTCTAATCTGATAATGGTAGTGGGGTGATAGATACCTAGTCTCCATTATGGCTCTAATCTGATAGTGGTAGTGGGGTGGTAGATGCCTACAGCCCGTATGGCTCTAATCTGATAGTGGTAGTGGGGTGGTAGATACCTCGTCTCCATTATGGCTCTAATCTGATAGAGGTAGTGGGGTGGGAGATACCTAGTCTCCATTATGGCTCTAATCTGATAGAGGTAGTGGGGTGGGAGATACCTAGTCTCCATTATGGCTCTAATCTGATAGTGGTAGTAGGGTGGTAGATGCCTATTGCCCTTATGGCTCTAATTTGATAGTGGTAGTGGGGTGGTAGATACCTAGTCTCCCTTATGGCTCTAATCTGGTAGTAGTAGTGGGGTGGTAGATACCTAGTGCCCTTATGGCTCTAATCTGATAGTGGTAGTGGGGTGGTAGATACCTAGTCTCCATTATGGCTCTAATCACATAGTGGTAGTGGGGTGGTAGATGCCTAGTGCCCTTATGGCTCTAATATGATAGCGGTAGTGGGGTGGTAGATACCTAGTCTCCATTATGGCTCTAATCTGATAGTGGTAGTGGGGTGGTAGATACCTAGTCTCCATTATGGCTCTAATCTGATAGAGGTAGTGGGGTGGTAGATACCTAGTCTCCATTATGGCTCTAATCTGATAGTGGTAGTGGGGTGGTAGATACCTAGTCTCCCTTATGGCTCTAATCTGATAGTAGTAGTGGGGTGGTAGATGCCTAGTGCCATTATGGCTCTAATCTGATAGTGGTAATGGGGTGGTAGATGCCTAGTGCCCTTATGGCTCCAATATGATAGCGGTAGTGGGGTGGTAGATATCTAGTCTCCATTATGGCTCTAATCTGATAGTGGTATTGGGGTGGTAGATGCCTAGTGCCTTTATGGCTCTAATCTAATAGTGGTAGTGGGGTGGTAGATACCTAGTCTCCATTATGGCTCTAATCTGATAGAGGTAGTGGGGTGGTAGATACCTAGTCTCCATTATGGCTCTAATCTGATAGAGGTAGTGGGGTGGGAGATACCTAGTCTCCATTATGGCTCTAATCTGATAGTGGTAGTGGGGTGGTAGATGGCTATTGCCCTTATGGCTCTAATTTGATAGTGGTAGTGGGGTGGTAGATACCTAGTCTCCCTTATGGCTCTAATCTGGTAGTAATAGTGGGGTGGTAGATGCCTAGTGCCCTTATGGCTCTAATCTGATAGTGGTAGTGGGGTGGTAGATGCCTAGTGCCCTTATGGCTCTAATCTGATAGTGGTAGTGGGGTGGTAGATGTCTAGTCTCCCTTATGGCTCTAATCTGATAGTGGTAGTGGGGTGGTAGATACCTAGTCTCCATTATGGCTATAATCTGATAGTGGTAGTGGGGTCGTAGATACCTAGTCTCCATTATGGCTCTAATATGATAGTGGTAGTGGGGTGGGAGATACCTAGTCTCCATTATGGCTCTAATCTGATAGAGGTAGATGGGTGGTAGATACCTAGTCTCCATTATGGCTCTAATCTGATAGTGGTAGTGGGGTGGTAGACACCTAGTCTCCATTATGGCTCTAATCTGATAGTGGTAGTGGGGTGGGAGATACCTAGTCTCCATTATGGCTCTAATCTGATAGTGGTATTGGGGTGGTAGATGCCTAGTGCCTTTATGGCTCTAATCTAATAGTGGTAGTGGGGTGGTAGATACCTAGTCTCCATTATGGCTCTAATCTGATAGAGGTAGTGGGGTGGTAGATACCTAGTCTCCATTATGGCTCTAATCTGATAGAGGTAGTGGGGTGGGAGATACCTAGTCTCCATTATGGCTCTAATCTGATAGTGGTAGTGGGGTGGTAGATGCCTATTGCCCTTATGGCTCTAATTTGATAGTGGTAGTGGGGTGGTAGATACCTAGTCTCCCTTATGGCTCTAATCTGGTAGTAATAGTGGGGTGGTAGATGCCTAGTGCCCTTATGGCTCTAATCTGATAGTGGTAGTGGGGTGGTAGATACCTAGTCTCCATTATGGCTCTAATCTGATAGTGGTAGTGGGGTGGTAGATACCTAGTCTCCATTATGGCTCTAATCTGAAAGTGGTAGTGGGGTGGTAGATGCCTAGTGCCCTTATGGCTCTAATCTGATAATGGTAGTGGGGTGATAGATACCTAGTCTCCATTATGGCTCTAATCTGATAGTGGTAGTGGGGTGGTAGATGCCTACAGCCCGTATGGCTCTAATCTGATAGTGGTAGTGGGGTGGTAGATACCTCGTCTCCATTATGGCTCTAATCTGATAGAGGTAGTGGGGTGGGAGATACCTAGTCTCCATTATGGCTCTAATCTGATAGAGGTAGTGGGGTGGGAGATACCTAGTCTCCATTATGGCTCTAATCTAATAGTGGTAGTGGGGTGGTAGATGCCTATTGCCCTTATGGCTCTAATTTGATAGTGGTAGTGGGGTGGTAGATACCGAGTCTCCCTTATGGCTCTAATCTGATAGTGGTAGTGGGGTGGTAGATGCCTAGTGCCCTTATGGCTCTAATCTGATAGTGGTAGTGGGGTGGTAGATACCTAGTCTCCATTATGGCTCTAATCACATAGTGGTAGTGGGGTGGTAGATGCCTAGTGCCCTTATGGCTCTAATATGATAGCGGTAGTGGGGTGCTAGATACCTAGTCTCCATTATGGCTCTAATCTGATAGTGGTAGTGGGGTGGTAGATACCTAGTCTCCATTATGGCTCTAATCTGATAGAGGTAGTGGGGTGGTAGATACCTAGTCTCCATTATGGCTCTAATCTGATAGTGGTAGTGGGGTGGTAGATACCTAGTCTCCCTTATGGCTCTAATCTGATAGTAGTAGTGGGGTGGTAGATGCCTAGTGCCATTATGGCTCTAATCTGATAGTGGTAATGGGGTGGTAGATGCCTAGTGCCCTTATGGCTCTAATATGATAGCGGTAGTGGGGTGGTAGATATCTAGTCTCCATTATGGCTCTAATCTGATAGTGGTATTGGGGTGGTAGATGCCTAGTGCCTTTATGGCTCTAATCTAATAGTGGTAGTGGGGTGGTAGATACCTACTCTCCATTATGGCTCTAATCTGATAGAGGTAGTGGGGTGGTAGATACCTAGTCTCCATTATGGCTCTAATCACATAGTGGTAGTGGGGTGGTAGATACCTAGTCTCCATTATGGATCTAATCTGATAGAGGTAGATGGGTGGTAGATACCTAGTCTCCATTATGGCTCTAATCTGATAGTGGTAGTGGGGTGGTAGATGCCTACAGCCCGTATGGCTCTAATCTGATAGTGGTAGTGGGGTGGTAGATACCTAGTCTCCATTATGGCTCTAATCTGATAGAGGTAGTGGGGTGGTAGATACCTAGTCTCCATTATGGCTCTAATCTGATAGAGGTAGTGGGGTGGGAGATACCTAGTCTCCATTATGGCTCTAATCTGATAGTGGTAGTGGGGTGGTAGATGCCTATTGCCCTTATGGCTCTAATTTGATAGTGGTAGTGGGGTGGTAGATACCTAGTCTCCCTTATGGCTCTAATCTGGTAGTAATAGTGGGGTGGTAGATGCCTAGTGCCCTTATGGCTCTAATCTGATAGTGGTAGTGGGGTGGTAGATGCCTAGTGCCCTTATGGCTCTAATCTGATAGTGGTAGTGGGGTGGTAGATGTCTAGTCTCCATTATGGCTCTAATCTGATAGTGGTAGTGGGGTGGTAGATACCTAGTCTCCATTATGGCTCTAATCTGATAGTGGTAGTGGGGTGGTAGATACCTAGTCTCCCTTATGGCTCTAATCTGATAGTAGTAGTGGGGTGGTAGATGCCTAGTGCCATTATGGCTCTAATCTGATAGTGGTAATGGGGTGGTAGATGCCTAGTGCCCTTATGGCTCTAATATGATAGCGGTAGTGGGGTGGTAGATATCTAGTCTCCATTATGGCTCTAATCTGATAGTGGTATTGGGGTGGTAGATGCCTAGTGCCTTTATGGCTCTAATCTAATAGTGGTAGTGGGGTGGTAGATACCTAGTCTCCATTATGGCTCTAATCTGATAGAGGTAGTGGGGTGGTAGATACCTAGTCTCCATTATGGCTCTAATCTGATAGAGGTAGTGGGGTGGGAGATACCTAGTCTCCATTATGGCTCTAATCTGATAGTGGTAGTGGGGTGGTAGATGCCTATTGCCCTTATGGCTCTAATTTGATAGTGGTAGTGGGGTGGTAGATGCCTAGTGCCATTATGGCTCTAATCTGATAGTGGTAATGGGGTGGTAGATGCCTAGTGCCCTTATGGCTCCAATATGATAGCGGTAGTGGGGTGGTAGATATCTAGTCTCCATTATGGCTCTAATCTGATAGTGGTATTGGGGTGGTAGATGCCTAGTGCCTTTATGGCTCTAATCTAATAGTGGTAGTGGGGTGGTAGATACCTAGTCTCCATTATGGCTCTAATCTGATAGAGGTAGTGGGGTGGTAGATACCTAGTCTCCATTATGGCTCTAATCTGATAGAGGTAGTGGGGTGGGAGATACCTAGTCTCCATTATGGCTCTAATCTGATAGTGGTAGTGGGGTGGTAGATGCCTATTGCCCTTATGGCTCTAATTTGATAGTGGTAGTGGGGTGGTAGATGCCTAGTGCCCTTATGGCTCTAATCTGATAGTGGTAGTGGGGTGGTAGATGTCTAGTCTCCATTATGGCTCTAATCTGATAGTGGTAGTGGGGTGGTAGATACCTAGTCTCCATTATGGCTCTAATCTGATAGTGGTAGTGGGGTGGTAGATACCTAGTCTCCCTTATGGCTCTAATCTGATAGTAGTAGTGGGGTGGTAGATGCCTAGTGCCATTATGGCTCTAATCTGATAGTGGTATAGGGGTGGTAGATGCCTAGTGCCTTTATGGCTCTAATCTAATAGTGGTAGTGGGGTGGTAGATACCTAGTCTCCATTATGGCTCTAATCTGATAGTGGTAGTGGGGTGGTAGATACCTAGTCTCCATTATGGCTCTAATCACATAGTGGTAGTGGGGTGGTAGATACCTAGTCTCCATTATGGCTCTAATCTGATAGAGGTAGATGGGTGGTAGATACCTAGTCTCCATTATGGCTATAATCTGATAGTGGTAGTGGGGTGGTAGACACCTAGTCTCCATTATGGCTCTAATCTGATAGTGGTAGTGGGGTGGGAGATACCTAGTCTCCATTATGGCTCTAATCTGATAGTGGTATTGGGGTGGTAGATGCCTAGTGCCTTTATGGCTCTAATCTAATAGTGGTAGTGGGGTGGTAGATACCTAGTCTCCATTATGGCTCTAATCTGATAGAGGTAGTGGGGTGGTAGATACCTAGTCTCCATTATGGCTCTAATCTGATAGTGGTAGTGGGGTGGTAGATACCTAGTCTCCCTTATGGCTCTAATCTGATAGTAGTAGTGGGGTGGTAGATGCCTAGTGCCATTATGGCTCTAATCTGATAGTGGTAATGGGGTGGTAGATGCCTAGTGCCCTTATGGCTCTAATATGATAGCGGTAGTGGGGTGGTAGATATCTAGTCTCCATTATGGCTCTAATCTGATAGTGGTATAGGGGTGGTAGATGCCTAGTGCCTTTATGGCTCTAATCTAATAGTGGTAGTGGGGTGGTAGATACCTAGTCTCCATTATGGCTCTAATCTGATAGTGGTAGTGGGGTGGTAGATACCTAGTCTCCATTATGGCTCTAATCACATAGTGGTAGTGGGGTGGTAGATACCTAGTCTCCATTATGGCTCTAATCTGATAGAGGTAGATGGGTGGTAGATACCTAGTCTCCATTATGGCTATAATCTGATAGTGGTAGTGGGGTGGTAGACACCTAGTCTCCATTATGGCTCTAATCTGATAGTGGTAGTGGGGTGGGAGATACCTAGTCTCCATTATGGCTCTAATCTGATAGTGGTATTGGGGTGGTAGATGCCTAGTGCCTTTATGGCTCTAATCTAATAGTGGTAGTGGGGTGGTAGATACCTAGTCTCCATTATGGCTCTAATCTGATAGAGGTAGTGGGGTGGTAGATACCTAGTCTCCATTATGGCTCTAATCTGATAGAGGTAGTGGGGTGGGAGATACCTAGTCTCCATTATGGCTCTAATCTGATAGTGGTAGTGGGGTGGTAGATGCCTATTGCCCTTATGGCTCTAATTTGATAGTGGTAGTGGGGTGGTAGATACCTAGTCTCCCTTATGGCTCTAATCTGGTAGTAATAGTGGGGTGGTAGATGCCTAGTGCCCTTATGGCTCTAATCTGATAGTGGTAGTGGGGTGGTAGATGCCTAGTGCCCTTATGGCTCTAATCTGATAGTGGTAGTGGGGTGGTAGATGCCTAGTGCCCTTATGGCTCTAATCTGATAGTGGTAGTGGGGTGGTAGATACCTAGTCTCCATTATGGCTCTAATCTGATAGTGGTAGTGGGGTGGTAGATACCTAGTCTCCATTATGGCTCTAATCTGATAGTGGTAGTGGGGTGGTAGATGCCTAGTGCCCTTATGGCTCTAATCTGATAATGGTAGTGGGGTGATAGATACCTAGTCTCCATTATGGCTCTAATCTGATAGTGGTAGTGGGGTGGTAGATGCCTACAGCCCGTATGGCTCTAATCTGATAGTGGTAGTGGGGTGGTAGATACCTCGTCTCCATTATGGCTCTAATCTGATAGAGGTAGTGGGGTGGGAGATACCTAGTCTCCATTATGGCTCTAATCTGATAGAGGTAGTGGGGTGGTAGATACCTAGTCTCCATTATGGCTCTAATCTGATAGTGGTAGTGGGGTGGTAGATACCTAGTCTCCCTTATGGCTCTAATCTGATAGTAGTAGTGGGGTGGTAGATGCCTATTGCCATTATGGCTCTAATCTGATAGTGGTAATGGGGTGGTAGATGCCTAGTGCCCTTATGGCTCTAATATGATAGCGGTAGTGGGGTGATAGATATCTAGTCTCCATTATGGCTCTAATCTGAAAGTGGTATTGGGGTGGTAGATGCCTAGTGCCTTTATGGCTCTAATCTAATAGTGGTAGTGGGGTGGTAGATACCTAGTCTCCATTATGGCTCTAATCTAATAGTGGTAGTGGGGTGGTAGATACCTAGTCTCCATTATGGCTCTAATCTGATAGTGGTAGTGGGGTGGTAGATGTCTAGTCTCCATTATGGCTCTAATCTGATAGTGGAAGTGGGGTGGTAGATACCTAGTCTCCATTATGGCTCTAATCACATAGTGGTAGTGGGGTGGTAGATACCTAGTCTCCATTATGGCTCTAATCTGATAGAGGTAGATGGGTGGTAGATACCTAGTCTCCATTATGGCTCTAATCTGATAGTGGTAGTAGGGTGGTAGACACCTAGTCTCCATTATGGCTCTAATCTGATAGTGGTATTGGGGTGGTAGATGCCTATTTCCCTTATGGCTCTAATCTGATAGTGGTAGTGGGGTGGTAGGTTCCCTAGTCTCCCTTATGGCTCTTATCTGATAGTGGTAGTGGGGTGGTAGATGCCTAGTGCCCTTATGGCTCTTATCTGATAGTGGTAGTGGGGTGGTAGATGCCTAGTGCCCTTATGGCTCTAATATGATAGCGGTAGTGGGGTGGTAGATATCTAGTCTCCATTATGGCTCTAATCTGATAGTGGTATTGGGGTGGTAGATGCCTAGTGCCTTTATGGCTCTAATCTAATAGTGGTAGTGGGGTGGTAGATACCTACTCTCCATTATGGCTCTAATCTGATAGAGGTAGTGGGGTGGTAGATACCTAGTCTCCATTATGGCTCTAATCACATAGTGGTAGTGGGGTGGTAGATACCTAGTCTCCATTATGGATCTAATCTGATAGAGGTAGATGGGTGGTAGATACCTAGTCTCCATTATGGCTCTAATCTGATAGTGGTAGTGGGGTGGTAGATGCCTACAGCCCGTATGGCTCTAATCTGATAGTGGTAGTGGGGTGGTAGATACCTAGTCTCCATTATGGCTCTAATCTGATAGAGGTAGTGGGGTGGTAGATACCTAGTCTCCATTATGGCTCTAATCTGATAGAGGTAGTGGGGTGGGAGATACCTAGTCTCCATTATGGCTCTAATCTGATAGTGGTAGTGGGGTGGTAGATGCCTATTGCCCTTATGGCTCTAATTTGATAGTGGTAGTGGGGTGGTAGATACCTAGTCTCCCTTATGGCTCTAATCTGGTAGTAATAGTGGGGTGGTAGATGCCTAGTGCCCTTATGGCTCTAATCTGATAGTGGTAGTGGGGTGGTAGATGCCTAGTGCCCTTATGGCTCTAATCTGATAGTGGTAGTGGGGTGGTAGATGTCTAGTCTCCATTATGGCTCTAATCTGATAGTGGTAGTGGGGTGGTAGATACCTAGTCTCCATTATGGCTCTAATCTGATAGTGGTAGTGGGGTGGTAGATACCTAGTCTCCCTTATGGCTCTAATCTGATAGTAGTAGTGGGGTGGTAGATGCCTAGTGCCATTATGGCTCTAATCTGATAGTGGTAATGGGGTGGTAGATGCCTAGTGCCCTTATGGCTCTAATATGATAGCGGTAGTGGGGTGGTAGATATCTAGTCTCCATTATGGCTCTAATCTGATAGTGGTATTGGGGTGGTAGATGCCTAGTGCCTTTATGGCTCTAATCTAATAGTGGTAGTGGGGTGGTAGATACCTAGTCTCCATTATGGCTCTAATCTGATAGAGGTAGTGGGGTGGTAGATACCTAGTCTCCATTATGGCTCTAATCTGATAGAGGTAGTGGGGTGGGAGATACCTAGTCTCCATTATGGCTCTAATCTGATAGTGGTAGTGGGGTGGTAGATGCCTATTGCCCTTATGGCTCTAATTTGATAGTGGTAGTGGGGTGGTAGATGCCTAGTGCCATTATGGCTCTAATCTGATAGTGGTAATGGGGTGGTAGATGCCTAGTGCCCTTATGGCTCCAATATGATAGCGGTAGTGGGGTGGTAGATATCTAGTCTCCATTATGGCTCTAATCTGATAGTGGTATTGGGGTGGTAGATGCCTAGTGCCTTTATGGCTCTAATCTAATAGTGGTAGTGGGGTGGTAGATACCTAGTCTCCATTATGGCTCTAATCTGATAGAGGTAGTGGGGTGGTAGATACCTAGTCTCCATTATGGCTCTAATCTGATAGAGGTAGTGGGGTGGGAGATACCTAGTCTCCATTATGGCTCTAATCTGATAGTGGTAGTGGGGTGGTAGATGCCTATTGCCCTTATGGCTCTAATTTGATAGTGGTAGTGGGGTGGTAGATGCCTAGTGCCCTTATGGCTCTAATCTGATAGTGGTAGTGGGGTGGTAGATGTCTAGTCTCCATTATGGCTCTAATCTGATAGTGGTAGTGGGGTGGTAGATACCTAGTCTCCATTATGGCTCTAATCTGATAGTGGTAGTGGGGTGGTAGATACCTAGTCTCCCTTATGGCTCTAATCTGATAGTAGTAGTGGGGTGGTAGATGCCTAGTGCCATTATGGCTCTAATCTGATAGTGGTATAGGGGTGGTAGATGCCTAGTGCCTTTATGGCTCTAATCTAATAGTGGTAGTGGGGTGGTAGATACCTAGTCTCCATTATGGCTCTAATCTGATAGTGGTAGTGGGGTGGTAGATACCTAGTCTCCATTATGGCTCTAATCACATAGTGGTAGTGGGGTGGTAGATACCTAGTCTCCATTATGGCTCTAATCTGATAGAGGTAGATGGGTGGTAGATACCTAGTCTCCATTATGGCTATAATCTGATAGTGGTAGTGGGGTGGTAGACACCTAGTCTCCATTATGGCTCTAATCTGATAGTGGTAGTGGGGTGGGAGATACCTAGTCTCCATTATGGCTCTAATCTGATAGTGGTATTGGGGTGGTAGATGCCTAGTGCCTTTATGGCTCTAATCTAATAGTGGTAGTGGGGTGGTAGATACCTAGTCTCCATTATGGCTCTAATCTGATAGAGGTAGTGGGGTGGTAGATACCTAGTCTCCATTATGGCTCTAATCTGATAGTGGTAGTGGGGTGGTAGATACCTAGTCTCCCTTATGGCTCTAATCTGATAGTAGTAGTGGGGTGGTAGATGCCTAGTGCCATTATGGCTCTAATCTGATAGTGGTAATGGGGTGGTAGATGCCTAGTGCCCTTATGGCTCTAATATGATAGCGGTAGTGGGGTGGTAGATATCTAGTCTCCATTATGGCTCTAATCTGATAGTGGTATAGGGGTGGTAGATGCCTAGTGCCTTTATGGCTCTAATCTAATAGTGGTAGTGGGGTGGTAGATACCTAGTCTCCATTATGGCTCTAATCTGATAGTGGTAGTGGGGTGGTAGATACCTAGTCTCCATTATGGCTCTAATCACATAGTGGTAGTGGGGTGGTAGATACCTAGTCTCCATTATGGCTCTAATCTGATAGAGGTAGATGGGTGGTAGATACCTAGTCTCCATTATGGCTATAATCTGATAGTGGTAGTGGGGTGGTAGACACCTAGTCTCCATTATGGCTCTAATCTGATAGTGGTAGTGGGGTGGGAGATACCTAGTCTCCATTATGGCTCTAATCTGATAGTGGTATTGGGGTGGTAGATGCCTAGTGCCTTTATGGCTCTAATCTAATAGTGGTAGTGGGGTGGTAGATACCTAGTCTCCATTATGGCTCTAATCTGATAGAGGTAGTGGGGTGGTAGATACCTAGTCTCCATTATGGCTCTAATCTGATAGAGGTAGTGGGGTGGGAGATACCTAGTCTCCATTATGGCTCTAATCTGATAGTGGTAGTGGGGTGGTAGATGCCTATTGCCCTTATGGCTCTAATTTGATAGTGGTAGTGGGGTGGTAGATACCTAGTCTCCCTTATGGCTCTAATCTGGTAGTAATAGTGGGGTGGTAGATGCCTAGTGCCCTTATGGCTCTAATCTGATAGTGGTAGTGGGGTGGTAGATGCCTAGTGCCCTTATGGCTCTAATCTGATAGTGGTAGTGGGGTGGTAGATGCCTAGTGCCCTTATGGCTCTAATCTGATAGTGGTAGTGGGGTGGTAGATACCTAGTCTCCATTATGGCTCTAATCTGATAGTGGTAGTGGGGTGGTAGATACCTAGTCTCCATTATGGCTCTAATCTGATAGTGGTAGTGGGGTGGTAGATGCCTAGTGCCCTTATGGCTCTAATCTGATAATGGTAGTGGGGTGATAGATACCTAGTCTCCATTATGGCTCTAATCTGATAGTGGTAGTGGGGTGGTAGATGCCTACAGCCCGTATGGCTCTAATCTGATAGTGGTAGTGGGGTGGTAGATACCTCGTCTCCATTATGGCTATAATCTGATAGAGGTAGTGGGGTGGGAGATACCTAGTCTCCATTATGGCTCTAATCTGATAGAGGTAGTGGGGTGGTAGATACCTAGTCTCCATTATGGCTCTAATCTGATAGTGGTAGTGGGGTGGTAGATACCTAGTCTCCCTTATGGCTCTAATCTGATAGTAGTAGTGGGGTGGTAGATGCCTATTGCCATTATGGCTCTAATCTGATAGTGGTAATGGGGTGGTAGATGCCTAGTGCCCTTATGGCTCTAATATGATAGCGGTAGTGGGGTGATAGATATCTAGTCTCCATTATGGCTCTAATCTGAAAGTGGTATTGGGGTGGTAGATGCCTAGTGCCTTTATGGCTCTAATCTAATAGTGGTAGTGGGGTGGTAGATACCTAGTCTCCATTATGGCTCTAATCTAATAGTGGTAGTGGGGTGGTAGATACCTAGTCTCCATTATGGCTCTAATCTGATAGTGGTAGTGGGGTGGTAGATGTCTAGTCTCCATTATGGCTCTAATCTGATAGTGGAAGTGGGGTGGTAGATACCTAGTCTCCATTATGGCTCTAATCAAATAGTGATAGTGGGGTGGTAGATACCTAGTCTCCATTATGGCTGTAATCTGATAGAGGTAGATGGGTGGTAGATACCTAGTCTCCATTATGGCTCTAATCTGATAGTGGTAGTAGGGTGGTAGACACCTAGTCTCCATTATGGCTCTAATCTGATAGTGGTATTGGGGTGGTAGATGCCTATTTCCCTTATGGCTCTAATCTGATAGTGGTAGTGGGGTGGTAGGTTCCCTAGTCTCCCTTATGGCTCTTATCTGATAGTGGTAGTGGGGTGGTAGATGCCTAGTGCCCTTATGGCTCTATTCTGATAGTGGTAGTGGGGTGGTAGATACCTTATCTCCATTATGGCTCTAATCTGATAGTGGTAGTGGGGTGGTAGATACCTTGTCTCCATTATGGCTCTAATCTGATAGTGGTAGTGGGGTGGTAGATGTCTAGTCTCCATTATGGCTCTAATCTGATAGTGGTAGTGGGGTGGTAGATACCTAGTCTCCATTATGGCTCTAATCACATAGTGGTAGTGGGGTGGTAGATGCCTAGTCTCCATTATGGCTCTAATCTGATAGTGGTAGTGGGGTGGGAGATACCTAGTCTCCATTATGGCTCTAATCTGATAGTGGTAGTGGGGTGGTAGATACCTTGTCTCCATTATGGCTCTAATCTGATAGTGGTAGTGGGGTGGGAGATACCTAGTCTCCATTATGGCTCTAATCTGATAGTGGTAGTGGGGTGGGAGATACCTAGTCTCCGTAATGGCTCTAATCTGATAGTGGTAGTGGGGTGGTAGATACCTTGTCTCCATTATGGCTCTAATCTGATAGTGGTAGTGGGGTGGTAGATACCTAGTCTCCATTATGGCTCTAATCTGAAAGTGGTAGTGGGGTGGGAGATACCTAGTCTCCGTTATGGCTCTAATCTGATAGAGGTAGTGGGGTGGTAGATACCTAGTCTCCATTATGGCTCTAATCTGATAGTGGTAGTGGGGTGGTAGATGCCTAGTGCCCTTATGGCTCTAATCTGATAATGGTAGTGGGGTGATAGATACCTAGTCTCCATTATGGCTCTAATCTGATAGTGGTAGTGGGGTGGTAGATGCCTACAGCCCGTATGGCTCTAATCTGATAGAGGTAGTGGGGTGGTAGATACCTCGTCTCCATTATGGCTCTAATCTGATAGTGGTAGTGGGGTGGTAGATGCCTAGTCTCCATTATGGCTCTAATCTGATAGTGGTAGTGGGGTGGTAGATGCCTATTGCCCTTATGGCTCTAATTTGATAGTGGTAGTGGGGTGGTAGATACCTAGTCTCCCTTATGGCTCTAATCTGGTAGTAATAGTGGGGTGGTAGATGCCTAGTGCCCTTATGGCTCTAATCTGATAGTGGTAGTGGGGTGGTAGATGCCTAGTGCCCTTATGGCTCTAATCTGATAGTGGTAGTGGGGTGGTAGATGTCTAGTCTCCATTATGGCTCTAATCTGATAGAGGTAGATGGGTGGTAGATACCTAGTCTCCATTATGGCTATAATCTGATAGTGGTAGTGGGGTGGTAGACACCTAGTCTCCATTATGGCTCTAATATGATAGTGGTAGTGGGGTGGGAGATACCTAGTCTCCATTATGGCTCTAATCTGATAGAGGTAGATGGGTGGTAGATACCTAGTCTCCATTATGGCTATAATCTGATAGTGGTAGTGGGGTGGTAGACACATAGTCTCCATTATGGCTCTAATCTGATAGTGGTAGTGGGGTGGGAGATACCTAGTCTCCATTATGGCTCTAATCTGATAGTGGTATTGGGGTGGTAGATGCCTAGTGCCTGTATGGCTCTAATCTAATAGTGGTAGTGGGGTGGTAGATACCTAGTCTCCATTATGGCTCTAATCTGATAGAGGTAGTGGGGTGGTAGATACCTAGTCTCCATTATGGCTCTAATCTGATAGAGGTAGTGGGGTGGGAGATACCTAGTCTCCATTATGGCTCTAATCTGATAGTGGTAGTGGGGTGGTAGATGCCTATTGCCCTTATGGCTCTAATTTGATAGTGGTAGTGGGGTGGTAGATACCTAGTCTCCCTTATGGCTCTAATCTGGTAGTAATAGTGGGGTGGTAGATGCCTAGTGCCCTTATGGCTCTAATCTGATAGTGGTAGTGGGGTGGTAGATGCCTAGTGCCCTTATGGCTCTAATCTGATAGTGGTAGTGGGGTGGTAGATACCTAGTCTCCATTATGGCTCTAATCTGATAGTGGTAGTGGGGTGGTAGATACCTAGTCTCCATTATGGCTCTAATCTGATAGTGGTAGTGGGGTGGTAGATGCCTAGTGCCCTTATGGCTCTAATCTGATAATGGTAGTGGGGTGATAGATACCTAGTCTCCATTATGGCTCTAATCTGATAGTGGTAGTGGGGTGGTAGATGCCTACAGCCCGTATGGCTCTAATCTGATAGTGGTAGTGGGGTGGTAGATACCTCGTCTCCATTATGGCTCTAATCTGATAGAGGTAGTGGGGTGGGAGATACCTAGTCTCCATTATGGCTCTAATCTGATAGAGGTAGTGGGGTGGGAGATACCTAGTCTCCATTATGGCTCTAATCTAATAGTGGTAGTGGGGTGGTAGATGCCTATTGCCCTTATGGCTCTAATTTGATAGTGGTAGTGGGGTGGTAGATACCGAGTCTCCCTTATGGCTCTAATCTGGTAGTAGTAGTGGGGTGGTAGATGCCTAGTGCCCTTATGGCTCTAATCTGATAGTGGTAGTGGGGTGGTAGATACCTAGTCTCCATTATGGCTCTAATCACATAGTGGTAGTGGGGTGGTAGATGCCTAGTGCCCTTATGGCTCTAATATGATAGCGGTAGTGGGGTGCTAGATACCTAGTCTCCATTATGGCTCTAATCTGATAGTGGTAGTGGGGTGGTAGATACCTAGTCTCCATTATGGCTCTAATCTGATAGAGGTAGTGGGGTGGTAGATACCTAGTCTCCATTATGGCTCTAATCTGATAGTGGTAGTGGGGTGGTAGATACCTAGTCTCCCTTATGGCTCTAATCTGATAGTAGTAGTGGGGTGGTAGATGCCTAGTGCCATTATGGCTCTAATCTGATAGTGGTAATGGGGTGGTAGATGCCTAGTGCCCTTATGGCTCTAATATGATAGCGGTAGTGGGGTGGTAGATATCTAGTCTCCATTATGGCTCTAATCTGATAGTGGTATTGGGGTGGTAGATGCCTAGTGCCTTTATGGCTCTAATCTAATAGTGGTAGTGGGGTGGTAGATACCTACTCTCCATTATGGCTCTAATCTGATAGAGGTAGTGGGGTGGTAGATACCTAGTCTCCATTATGGCTCTAATCACATAGTGGTAGTGGGGTGGTAGATACCTAGTCTCCATTATGGATCTAATCTGATAGAGGTAGATGGGTGGTAGATACCTAGTCTCCATTATGGCTCTAATCTGATAGTGGTAGTGGGGTGGTAGATGCCTACAGCCCGTATGGCTCTAATCTGATAGTGGTAGTGGGGTGGTAGATACCTAGTCTCCATTATGGCTCTAATCTGATAGAGGTAGTGGGGTGGTAGATACCTAGTCTCCATTATGGCTCTAATCTGATAGAGGTAGTGGGGTGGTAGATACCTAGTCTCCCTTATGGCTCTAATCTGATAGTAGTAGTGGGGTGGTAGATGCCTATTGCCCTTATGGCTCTAATCTGATAGTGGTAGTGGGGTGGTAGATACCTAGTCTCCCTTATGGCTCTAATCTGGTAGTAATAGTGGGGTGGTAGATGCCTAGTGCCCTTATGGCTCTAATCTGATAGTGGTAGTGGGGTGGTAGATGCCTAGTGCCCTTATGGCTCTAATCTGATAGTGGTAGTGGGGTGGTAGATACCTAGTCTCCATTATGGCTCTAATCTGATAGTGGTAGTGGGGTGGTAGATACCTAGTCTCCATTATGGCTCTAATCTGATAGTGGTAGTGGGGTGGTAGATACCTAGTCTCCCTTATGGCTCTAATCTGATAGTAGTAGTGGGGTGGTAGATGCCTATTGCCATTATGGCTCTAATCTGATAGTGGTAATGGGGTGGTAGATGCCTAGTGCCCTTATGGCTCTAATATGATAGCGGTAGTGGGGTGATAGATATCTAGTCTCCATTATGGCTCTAATCTGAAAGTGGTATTGGGGTGGTAGATGCCTAGTGCCTTTATGGCTCTAATCTAATAGTGGTAGTGGGGTGGTAGATACCTAGTCTCCATTATGGCTCTAATCTAATAGTGGTAGTGGGGTGGTAGATACCTAGTCTCCATTATGGCTCTAATCTGATAGTGGTAGTGGGGTGGTAGATGCCTATTTCCCTTATGGCTCTAATCTGATAGTGGTAGTGGGGTGGTAGGTTCCCTAGTCTCCCTTATGGCTCTAATCTGATAGTGGTAGTGGGGTGGTAGATGCCTAGTGCCCTTATGGCTCTATTCTGATAGTGGTAGTGGGGTGGTAGATACCTTATCTCCATTATGGCTCTAATCTGATAGTGGTAGTGGGGTGGTAGATACCTTGTCTCCATTATGGCTCTAATCTGATAGTGGTAGTGGGGTGGTAGATGTCTAGTCTCCATTATGGCTCTAATCTGATAGTGGTAGTGGGGTGGTAGATACCTAGTCTCCATTATGGCTCTAATCACATAGTGGTAGTGGGGTGGTAGATGCCTAGTCTCCATTATGGCTCTAATCTGATAGTGGTAGTGGGGTGGGAGATACCTAGTCTCCATTATGGCTCTAATCTGATAGTGGTAGTGGGGTGGTAGATACCTAGTCTCCATTATGGCTCTAATCTGATAGTGGTAGTGGGGTGGGAGATACCTAGTCTCCATTATGGCTCTAATCTGATAGTGGTAGTGGGGTGGTAGATACCTAGTCTCCGTAATGGCTCTAATCTGATAGTGGTAGTGGGGTGGTAGATACCTTGTCTCCATTATGGCTCTAATCTGATAGTGGTAGTGGGGTGGTAGATACCTAGTCTCCATTATGGCTCTAATCTGAAAGTGGTAGTGGGGTGGGAGATACCTAGTCTCCGTTATGGCTCTAATCTGATAGAGGTAGTGGGGTGGTAGATACCTAGTCTCCATTATGGCTCTAATCTGATAGTGGTAGTGGGGTGGTAGATGCCTAGTGCCCTTATGGCTCTAATCTGATAATGGTAGTGGGGTGATAGATACCTAGTCTCCATTATGGCTCTAATCTGATAGTGGTAGTGGGGTGGTAGATGCCTACAGCCATTATGGCTCTAATCTGATAGTGGTAGTGGGGTGGTAGATACCTCGTCTCCATTATGGCTCTAATCTGATAGAGGTAGTGGGGTGGGAGATACCTAGTCTCCATTATGGCTCTAATCTGATAGTGGTAGTGGGGTGGTAGATGCCTATTGCCCTTATGGCTCTAATTTGATAGTGGTAGTGGGGTGGTAGATACCTAGTCTCCCTTATGGCTCTAATCTGGTAGTAATAGTGGGGTGGTAGATGCCTAGTGCCCTTATGGCTCTAATCTGATAGTGGTAGTGGGGTGGTAGATGCCTAGTGCCCTTATGGCTCTAATCTGATAGTGGTAGTGGGGTGGTAGATGTCTAGTCTCCATTATGGCTCTAATCTGATAGAGGTAGATGGGTGGTAGATACCTAGTCTCCATTATGGCTATAATCTGATAGTGGTAGTGGGGTGGTAGACACCTAGTCTCCATTATGGCTCTAATATGATAGTGGTAGTGGGGTGGGAGATACCTAGTCTCCATTATGGCTCTAATCTGATAGAGGTAGATGGGTGGTAGATACCTAGTCTCCATTATGGCTATAATCTGATAGTGGTAGTGGGGTGGTAGACACATAGTCTCCATTATGGCTCTAATCTGATAGTGGTAGTGGGGTGGGAGATACCTAGTCTCCATTATGGCTCTAATCTGATAGTGGTATTGGGGTGGTAGATGCCTAGTGCCTGTATGGCTCTAATCTAATAGTGGTAGTGGGGTGGTAGATACCTAGTCTCCATTATGGCTCTAATCTGATAGAGGTAGTGGGGTGGTAGATACCTAGTCTCCATTATGGCTCTAATCTGATAGAGGTAGTGGGGTGGGAGATACCTAGTCTCCATTATGGCTCTAATCTGATAGTGGTAGTGGGGTGGTAGATGCCTATTGCCCTTATGGCTCTAATTTGATAGTGGTAGTGGGGTGGTAGATACCTAGTCTCCCTTATGGCTCTAATCTGGTAGTAATAGTGGGGTGGTAGATGCCTAGTGCCCTTATGGCTCTAATCTGATAGTGGTAGTGGGGTGGTAGATGCCTAGTGCCCTTATGGCTCTAATCTGATAGTGGTAGTGGGGTGGTAGATACCTAGTCTCCATTATGGCTCTAATCTGATAGTGGTAGTGGGGTGGTAGATACCTAGTCTCCATTATGGCTCTAATCTGATAGTGGTAGTGGGGTGGTAGATGCCTAGTGCCCTTATGGCTCTAATCTGATAATGGTAGTGGGGTGATAGATACCTAGTCTCCATTATGGCTCTAATCTGATAGTGGTAGTGGGGTGGTAGATGCCTACAGCCCGTATGGCTCTAATCTGATAGTGGTAGTGGGGTGGTAGATACCTCGTCTCCATTATGGCTCTAATCTGATAGAGGTAGTGGGGTGGGAGATACCTAGTCTCCATTATGGCTCTAATCTGATAGAGGTAGTGGGGTGGGAGATACCTAGTCTCCATTATGGCTCTAATCTAATAGTGGTAGTGGGGTGGTAGATGCCTATTGCCCTTATGGCTCTAATTTGATAGTGGTAGTGGGGTGGTAGATACCGAGTCTCCCTTATGGCTCTAATCTGGTAGTAGTAGTGGGGTGGTAGATGCCTAGTGCCCTTATGGCTCTAATCTGATAGTGGTAGTGGGGTGGTAGATACCTAGTCTCCATTATGGCTCTAATCACATAGTGGTAGTGGGGTGGTAGATGCCTAGTGCCCTTATGGCTCTAATATGATAGCGGTAGTGGGGTGCTAGATACCTAGTCTCCATTATGGCTCTAATCTGATAGTGGTAGTGGGGTGGTAGATACCTAGTCTCCATTATGGCTCTAATCTGATAGAGGTAGTGGGGTGGTAGATACCTAGTCTCCATTATGGCTCTAATCTGATAGTGGTAGTGGGGTGGTAGATACCTAGTCTCCCTTATGGCTCTAATCTGATAGTAGTAGTGGGGTGGTAGATGCCTAGTGCCATTATGGCTCTAATCTGATAGTGGTAATGGGGTGGTAGATGCCTAGTGCCCTTATGGCTCTAATCTGATAGCGGTAGTGGGGTGGTAGATATCTAGTCTCCATTATGGCTCTAATCTGATAGTGGTATTGGGGTGGTAGATGCCTAGTGCCTTTATGGCTCTAATCTAATAGTGGTAGTGGGGTGGTAGATACCTACTCTCCATTATGGCTCTAATCTGATAGAGGTAGTGGGGTGGTAGATACCTAGTCTCCATTATGGCTCTAATCACATAGTGGTAGTGGGGTGGTAGATACCTAGTCTCCATTATGGATCTAATCTGATAGAGGTAGATGGGTGGTAGATACCTAGTCTCCATTATGGCTCTAATCTGATAGTGGTAGTGGGGTGGTAGATGCCTACAGCCCGTATGGCTCTAATCTGATAGTGGTAGTGGGGTGGTAGATACCTAGTCTCCATTATGGCTCTAATCTGATAGAGGTAGTGGGGTGGTAGATACCTAGTCTCCATTATGGCTCTAATCTGATAGAGGTAGTGGGGTGGGAGATACCTAGTCTCCATTATGGCTCTAATCTGATAGTGGTAGTGGGGTGGTAGATGCCTATTGCCCTTATGGCTCTAATTTGATAGTGGTAGTGGGGTGGTAGATACCTAGTCTCCCTTATGGCTCTAATCTGGTAGTAATAGTGGGGTGGTAGATGCCTAGTGCCCTTATGGCTCTAATCTGATAGTGGTAGTGGGGTGGTAGATGCCTAGTGCCCTTATGGCTCTAATCTGATAGTGGTAGTGGGGTGGTAGATGTCTAGTCTCCATTATGGCTCTAATCTGATAGTGGTAGTGGGGTGGTAGATACCTAGTCTCCATTATGGCTCTAATCTGATAGTGGTAGTGGGGTGGTAGATACCTAGTCTCCCTTATGGCTCTAATCTGATAGTAGTAGTGGGGTGGTAGATGCCTAGTGCCATTATGGCTCTAATCTGATAGTGGTAATGGGGTGGTAGATGCCTAGTGCCCTTATGGCTCTAATATGATAGCGGTAGTGGGGTGGTAGATATCTAGTCTCCATTATGGCTCTAATCTGATAGTGGTATTGGGGTGGTAGATGCCTAGTGCCTTTATGGCTCTAATCTAATAGTGGTAGTGGGGTGGTAGATACCTAGTCTCCATTATGGCTCTAATCTGATAGAGGTAGTGGGGTGGTAGATACCTAGTCTCCATTATGGCTCTAATCTGATAGAGGTAGTGGGGTGGGAGATACCTAGTCTCCATTATGGCTCTAATCTGATAGTGGTAGTGGGGTGGTAGATGCCTATTGCCCTTATGGCTCTAATTTGATAGTGGTAGTGGGGTGGTAGATACCTAGTCTCCCTTATGGCTCTAATCTGGTAGTAATAGTGGGGTGGTAGATGCCTAGTGCCCTTATGGCTCTAATCTGATAGTGGTAGTGGGGTGGTAGATGCCTAGTGCCCTTATGGCTCTAATCTGATAGTGGTAGTGGGGTGGTAGATGTCTAGTCTCCATTATGGCTCTAATCTGATAGTGGTAGTGGGGTGGTAGATACCTAGTCTCCATTATGGCTCTAATCTGATAGTGGTAGTGGGGTGGTAGATACCTAGTCTCCCTTATGGCTCTAATCTGATAGTAGTAGTGGGGTGGTAGATGCCTAGTGCCATTATGGCTCTAATCTGATAGTGGTAATGGGGTGGTAGATGCCTAGTGCCCTTATGGCTCTAATATGATAGCGGTAGTGGGGTGGTAGATATCTAGTCTCCATTATGGCTCTAATCTGATAGTGGTATTGGGGTGGTAGATGCCTAGTGCCTTTATGGCTCTAATCTAATAGTGGTAGTGGGGTGGTAGATACCTAGTCTCCATTATGGCTCTAATCTGATAGTGGTAGTGGGGTGGTATATACCTAGTCTCCATTATGGCTCTAATCACATAGTGGTAGTGGGGTGGTAGATACCTAGTCTCCATTATGGCTCTAATCTGATAGAGGTAGATGGGTGGTAGATACCTAGTCTCCATTATGGCTATAATCTGATAGTGGTAGTGGGGTGGTAGACACCTAGTCTCCATTATGGCTCTAATCTGATAGTGGTAGTGGGGTGGGAGATACCTAGTCTCCATTATGGCTCTAATCTGATAGTGGTATTGGGGTGGTAGATGCCTAGTGCCTTTATGGCTCTAATCTAATAGTGGTAGTGGGGTGGTAGATACCTAGTCTCCATTATGGCTCTAATCTGATAGAGGTAGTGGGGTGGTAGATACCTAGTCTCCATTATGGCTCTAATCTGATAGAGGTAGTGGGGTGGGAGATACCTAGTCTCCATTATGGCTCTAATCTGATAGTGGTAGTGGGGTGGTAGATGCCTATTGCCCTTATGGCTCTAATTTGATAGTGGTAGTGGGGTGGTAGATACCTAGTCTCCCTTATGGCTCTAATCTGGTAGTAATAGTGGGGTGGTAGATGCCTAGTGCCCTTATGGCTCTAATCTGATAGTGGTAGTGGGGTGGTAGATGCCTAGTGCCCTTATGGCTCTAATCTGATAGTGGTAGTGGGGTGGTAGATACCTAGTCTCCATTATGGCTCTAATCTGATAGTGGTAGTGGGGTGGTAGATACCTAGTCTCCATTATGGCTCTAATCTGATAGTGGTAGTGGGGTGGTAGATGCCTAGTGCCCTTATGGCTCTAATCTGATAATGGTAGTGGGGTGATAGATACCTAGTCTCCATTATGGCTCTAATCTGATAGTGGTAGTGGGGTGGTAGATGCCTACAGCCCTTATGGCTCTAATCTGATAGTGGTAGTGGGGTGGTAGATGCCTAGTGCCCTTATGGCTCTAATCTGATAGTGGTAGTGGGGTGGTAGATGTCTAGTCTCCATTATGGCTCTAATCTGATAGTGGTAGTGGGGTGGTAGATACCTAGTCTCCATTATGGCTCTAATCTGATAGTGGTAGTGGGGTGGTAGATACCTAGTCTCCCTTATGGCTCTAATCTGATAGTAGTAGTGGGGTGGTAGATGCCTAGTGCCATTATGGCTCTAATCTGATAGTGGTAGTGGGGTGGTAGATGCCTAGTGCCCTTATGGCTCTAATATGATAGCGGTAGTGGGGTGGTAGATATCTAGTCTCCATTATGGCTCTAATCTGATAGTGGTATTGGGGTGGTAGATGCCTAGTGCCTTTATGGCTCTAATCTAATAGTGGTAGTGGGGTGGTAGATACCTAGTCTCCATTATGGCTCTAATCTGATAGTGGTAGTGGGGTGGTATATACCTAGTCTCCATTATGGCTCTAATCACATAGTGGTAGTGGGGTGGTAGATACCTAGTCTCCATTATGGCTCTAATCTGATAGAGGTAGATGGGTGGTAGATACCTAGTCTCCATTATGGCTATAATCTGATAGTGGTAGTGGGGTGGTAGACACCTAGTCTCCATTATGGCTCTAATCTGATAGTGGTAGTGGGGTGGGAGATACCTAGTCTCCATTATGGCTCTAATCTGATAGTGGTATTGGGGTGGTAGATGCCTAGTGCCTTTATGGCTCTAATCTAATAGTGGTAGTGGGGTGGTAGATACCTAGTCTCCATTATGGCTCTAATCTGATAGAGGTAGTGGGGTGGTAGATACCTAGTCTCCATTATGGCTCTAATCTGATAGAGGTAGTGGGGTGGGAGATACCTAGTCTCCATTATGGCTCTAATCTGATAGTGGTAGTGGGGTGGTAGATGCCTATTGCCCTTATGGCTCTAATTTGATAGTGGTAGTGGGGTGGTAGATACCTAGTCTCCCTTATGGCTCTAATCTGGTAGTAATAGTGGGGTGGTAGATGCCTAGTGCCCTTATGGCTCTAATCTGATAGTGGTAGTGGGGTGGTAGATGCCTAGTGCCCTTATGGCTCTAATCTGATAGTGGTAGTGGGGTGGTAGATACCTAGTCTCCATTATGGCTCTAATCTGATAGTGGTAGTGGGGTGGTAGATACCTAGTCTCCATTATGGCTCTAATCTGATAGTGGTAGTGGGGTGGTAGATGCCTAGTGCCCTTATGGCTCTAATCTGATAATGGTAGTGGGGTGATAGATACCTAGTCTCCATTATGGCTCTAATCTGATAGTGGTAGTGGGGTGGTAGATGCCTACAGCCCGTATGGCTCTAATCTGATAGTGGTAGTGGGGTGGTAGATAGCTCGTCTCCATTATGGCTCTAATCTGATAGAGGTAGTGGGGTGGGAGATACCTAGTCTCCATTATGGCTCTAATCTGATAGAGGTAGTGGGGTGGGAGATACCTAGTCTCCATTATGGCTCTAATCTAATAGTGGTAGTGGGGTGGTAGATGCCTATTGCCCTTATGGCTCTAATTTGATAGTGGTAGTGGGGTGGTAGATACCGAGTCTCCCTTATGGCTCTAATCTGGTAGTAGTAGTGGGGTGGTAGATGCCTAGTGCCCTTATGGCTCTAATCTGATAGTGGTAGTGGGGTGGTAGATACCTAGTCTCCATTATGGCTCTAATCACATAGTGGTAGTGGGGTGGTAGATGCCTAGTGCCCTTATGGCTCTAATATGATAGCGGTAGTGGGGTGCTAGATACCTAGTCTCCATTATGGCTCTAATCTGATAGTGGTAGTGGGGTGGTAGATACCTAGTCTCCATTATGGCTCTAATCTGATAGAGGTAGTGGGGTGGTAGATACCTAGTCTCCATTATGGCTCTAATCTGATAGTGGTAGTGGGGTGGTAGATACCTAGTCTCCCTTATGGCTCTAATCTGATAGTAGTAGTGGGGTGGTAGATGCCTAGTGCCATTATGGCTCTAATCTGATAGTGGTAATGGAGTGGTAGATGCCTAGTGCCCTTATGGCTCTAATATGATAGCGGTAGTGGGGTGGTAGATATCTAGTCTCCATTATGGCTCTAATCTGATAGTGGTATTGGGGTGGTAGATGCCTAGTGCCTTTATGGCTCTAATCTAATAGTGGTAGTGGGGTGGTAGATACCTACTCTCCATTATGGCTCTAATCTGATAGAGGTAGTGGGGTGGTAGATACCTAGTCTCCATTATGGCTCTAATCACATAGTGGTAGTGGGGTGGTAGATACCTAGTCTCCATTATGGATCTAATCTGATAGAGGTAGATGGGTGGTAGATACCTAGTCTCCATTATGGCTCTAATCTGATAGTGGTAGTGGGGTGGTAGATGCCTACAGCCCGTATGGCTCTAATCTGATAGTGGTAGTGGGGTGGTAGATACCTAGTCTCCATTATGGCTCTAATCTGATAGAGGTAGTGGGGTGGTAGATACCTAGTCTCCATGATGGCTCTAATCTGATAGAGGTAGTGGGGTGGGAGATACCTAGTCTCCATTATGGCTCTAATCTGATAGTGGTAGTGGGGTGGTAGATGCCTATTGCCCTTATGGCTCTAATTTGATAGTGGTAGTGGGGTGGTAGATACCTAGTCTCCCTTATGGCTCTAATCTGGTAGTAATAGTGGGGTGGTAGATGCCTAGTGCCCTTATGGCTCTAATCTGATAGTGGTAGTGGGGTGGTAGATGCCTAGTGCCCTTATGGCTCTAATCTGATAGTGGTAGTGGGGTGGTAGATGTCTAGTCTCCATTATGGCTCTAATCTGATAGTGGTAGTGGGGTGGTAGATACCTAGTCTCCATTATGGCTCTAATCTGATAGTGGTAGTGGGGTGGTAGATACCTAGTCTCCCTTATGGCTCTAATCTGATAGTAGTAGTGGGGTGGTAGATGCCTAGTGCCATTATGGCTCTAATCTGATAGTGGTAATGGGGTGGTAGATGCCTAGTGCCCTTATGGCTCTAATATGATAGCGGTAGTGGGGTTGTAGATATCTAGTCTCCATTATGGCTCTAATCTGATAGTGGTATTGGGGTGGTAGATGCCTAGTGCCTTTATGGCTCTAATCTAATAGTGGTAGTGGGGTGGTAGATACCTAGTCTCCATTATGGCTCTAATCTGATAGTGGTAGTGGGGTGGTAGATACCTAGTCTCCATTATGGCTCTAATCACATAGTGGTAGATGGGTGGTAGATACCTAGTCTCCATTATGGCTATAATCTGATAGTGGTAGTGGGGTGGTAGACACCTAGTCTCCATTATGGCTCTAATCTGATAGTGGTAGTGGGGTGGGAGATACCTAGTCTCCATTATGGCTCTAATCTGATAGTGGTATTGGGGTGGTAGATGCCTAGTGCCTTTATGGCTCTAATCTAATAGTGGTAGTGGGGTGGTAGATACCTAGTCTCCATTATGGCTCTAATCTGATAGAGGTAGTGGGGTGGGAGATACCTAGTCTCCATTATGGCTCTAATCTGATAGTGGTATTGGGGTGGTAGATGCCTAGTGCCTTTATGGCTCTAATCTAATAGTGGTAGTGGGGTGGTAGATACCTAGTCTCCATTATGGCTCTAATCTGATAGAGGTAGTGGGGTGGGAGATACCTAGTCTCCATTATGGCTCTAATCTGATAGTGGTAGTGGGGTGGTAGATGCCTAGTGCCCTTATGGCTCTAATTTGATAGTGGTAGTGGGGTGGTAGATACCTAGTCTCCATTATGGCTCTAATCTGATAGAGGTAGTGGGGTGGTAGATACCTAGTCTCCATTATGGATCTAATCTGATAGAGGTAGATGGGTGGTAGATACCTAGTCTCCATTATGGCTCTATTCTGATAGTGGTAGTGGGGTGGTAGATGCCTACAGCCCGTATGGCTCTAATCTGATAGTGGTAGTGGGGTGGTAGATACCTAGTCTCCATTATGGCTCTAATCTGATAGAGGTAGTGGGGTGGTAGATACCTAGTCTCCATTATGGCTCTAATCTGATAGAGGTAGTGGGGTGGGAGATACCTAGTCTCCATTATGGCTCTAATCTGATAGTGGTAGTGGGGTGGTAGATGCCTATTGCCCTTATGGCTCTAATTTGATAGTGGTAGTGGGGTGGTAGATACCTAGTCTCCCTTATGGCTCTAATCTGGTAGTAATAGTGGGGTGGTAGATGCCTAGTGCCCTTATGGCTCTAATCTGATAGTGGTAGTGGGGTGGTAGATGCCTAGTGCCCTTATGGCTCTAATCTGATAGTGGTAGTGGGGTGGTAGATGTCTAGTCTCCATTATGGCTCTAATCTGATAGTGGTAGTGGGGTGGTAGATACCTAGTCTCCATTATGGCTCTAATCTGATAGTGGTAGTGGGGTGGTAGATACCTAGTCTCCCTTATGGCTCTAATCTGATAGTAGTAGTGGGGTGGTAGATGCCTAGTGCCATTATGGCTCTAATCTGATAGTGGTAATGGGGTGGTAGATGCCTAGTGCCCTTATGGCTCTAATATGATAGCGGTAGTGGGGTGGTAGATATCTAGTCTCCATTATGGCTCTAATCTGATAGTGGTATTGGGGTGGTAGATGCCTAGTGCCTTTATGGCTCTAATCTAATAGTGGTAGTGGGGTGGTAGATACCTAGTCTCCATTATGGCTCTAATCTGATAGTGGTAGTGGGGTGGTAGATACCTAGTCTCCATTATGGCTCTAATCACATAGTGGTAGATGGGTGGTAGATACCTAGTCTCCATTATGGCTATAATCTGATAGTGGTAGTGGGGTGGTAGACACCTAGTCTCCATTATGGCTCTAATCTGATAGTGGTAGTGGGGTGGGAGATACCTAGTCTCCATTATGGCTCTAATCTGATAGTGGTATTGGGGTGGTAGATGCCTAGTGCCTTTATGGCTCTAATCTAATAGTGGTAGTGGGGTGGTAGATACCTAGTCTCCATTATGGCTCTAATCTGATAGAGGTAGTGGGGTGGTAGATACCTAGTCTCCATTATGGCTCTAATCTGATAGAGGTAGTGGGGTGGGAGATACCTAGTCTCCATTATGGCTCTAATCTGATAGTGGTAGTGGGGTGGTAGATGCCTATTGCCCTTATGGCTCTAATTTGATAGTGGTAGTGGGGTGGTAGATACCTAGTCTCCCTTATGGCTCTAATCTGGTAGTAATAGTGGGGTGGTAGATGCCTAGTGCCTTTATGGCTCTAATCTGATAGTGGTAGTGGGGTGGTAGATGCCTAGTGCCCTTATGGCTCTAATCTGATAGTGGTAGTGGGGTGGTAGATGCCTAGTGCCCTTATGGCTCTAATCTGATAGTGGTAGTGGGGTGGTAGATACCTAGTCTCCATTATGGCTCTAATCTGATAGTGGTAGTGGGGTGGTAGATACCTAGTCTCCCTTATGGCTCTAATCTGATTGTAGTAGTGGGGTGGTAGATGCCTAGTGCCATTATGGCTCTAATCTGATAGTGGTAATGGGGTGGTAGATGCCTAGTGCCTTTATGGCTCTAATCTAATAGTGGTAGTGGGGTGGTAGATACCTAGTCTCCATTATGGCTCTAATCACATAGTGGTAGTGGGGTGGTAGATACCTAGTCTCCATTATGGCTCTAATCTGATAGAGGTAGATGGGTGGTAGATACCTAGTCTCCATTTTGGCTATAATCTGATAGTGGTAGTGGGGTGGTAGACACCTAGTCTCCATTATGGCTCTAATCTGATAGTGGTAGTGGGGTGGGAGATACCTAGTCTCCATTAAGGCTCTAATCTGATAGTGGTAGTGGGGTGGTAGATGCCTATTGCCCTTATGGCTCTAATCTGATAGTGGTAGTGGGGTGGTAGATACCTAGTCTCCCTTATGGCTCTAATCTGGTAGTAGTAGTGGGGTGGTAGATGCCTAGTGCCCTTATGGCTCTTATCTGATAGTGGTAGTGGGGTGGTAGATGCCTAGTGCCATTATGGCTCTAATCTGATAGTGGTAATGGGGTGGTAGATGCCTAGTGCCCTTATGGCTCTAATATGATAGCGGTAGTGGGGTGGTAGATATCTAGTCTCCATTATGGCTCTAATCTGATAGTGGTATTGGGGTGGTAGATGCCTAGTGCCTTTATGGCTCTAATCTAATAGTGGTAGTGGGGTGGTAGATACCTACTCTCCATTATGGCTCTAATCTGATAGAGGTAGTGGGGTGGTAGATACCTAGTCTCCATTATGGCTCTAATCACATAGTGGTAGTGGGGTGGTAGATACCTAGTCTCCATTATGGATCTAATCTGATAGAGGTAGATGGGTGGTAGATACCTAGTCTCCATTATGGCTCTAATCTGATAGTGGTAGTGGGGTGGTAGATGCCTACAGCCCGTATGGCTCTAATCTGATAGTGGTAGTGGGGTGGTAGATACCTAGTCTCCATTATGGCTCTAATCTGATAGAGGTAGTGGGGTGGTAGATACCTAGTCTCCATTATGGCTCTAATCTGATAGAGGTAGTGGGGTGGGAGATACCTAGTCTCCATTATGGCTCTAATCTGATAGTGGTAGTGGGGTGGTAGATGCCTATTGCCCTTATGGCTCTAATTTGATAGTGGTAGTGGGGTGGTAGATACCTAGTCTCCCTTATGGCTCTAATCTGGTAGTAATAGTGGGGTGGTAGATGCCTAGTGCCCTTATGGCTCTAATCTGATAGTGGTAGTGGGGTGGTAGATGCCTAGTGCCCTTATGGCTCTAATCTGATAGTGGTAGTGGGGTGGTAGATGTCTAGTCTCCATTATGGCTCTAATCTGATAGTGGTAGTGGGGTGGTAGATACCTAGTCTCCATTATGGCTCTAATCTGATAGTGGTAGTGGGGTGGTAGATACCTAGTCTCCCTTATGGCTCTAATCTGATAGTAGTAGTGGGGTGGTAGATGCCTAGTGCCATTATGGCTCTAATCTGATAGTGGTAATGGGGTGGTAGATGCCTAGTGCCCTTATGGCTCTAATATGATAGCGGTAGTGGGGTGGTAGATATCTAGTCTCCATTATGGCTCTAATCTGATAGTGGTATTGGGGTGGTAGATGCCTAGTGCCTTTATGGCTCTAATCTAATAGTGGTAGTGGGGTGGTAGATACCTAGTCTCCATTATGGCTCTAATCTGATAGAGGTAGTGGGGTGGTAGATACCTAGTCTCCATTATGGCTCTAATCTGATAGAGGTAGTGGGGTGGGAGATACCTAGTCTCCATTATGGCTCTAATCTGATAGTGGTAGTGGGGTGGTAGATGCCTATTGCCCTTATGGCTCTAATTTGATAGTGGTAGTGGGGTGGTAGATACCTAGTCTCCCTTATGGCTCTAATCTGGTAGTAATAGTGGGGTGGTAGATGCCTAGTGCCCTTATGGCTCTAATCTGATAGTGGTAGTGGGGTGGTAGATGCCTAGTGCCCTTATGGCTCTAATCTGATAGTGGTAGTGGGGTGGTAGATGCCTAGTGCCCTTATGGCTCTAATCTGATAGTGGTAGTGGGGTGGTAGATACCTAGTCTCCATTATGGCTCTAATCTGATAGTGGTAGTGGGGTGGTAGATACCTAGTCTCCCTTATGGCTCTAATCTGATAGAGGTAGTGGGGTGGGAGATACCTAGTCTCCATTATGGCTCTAATCTGATAGTGGTAGTGGGGTGGTAGATGCCTATTGCCCTTATGGCTCTAATTTGATAGTGGTAGTGGGGTGGTAGATACCTAGTCTCCCTTATGGCTCTAATCTGGTAGTAATAGTGGGGTGGTAGATGCCTAGTGCCCTTATGGCTCTAATCTGATAGTGGTAGTGGGGTGGTAGATGCCTAGTGCCCTTATGGCTCTAATCTGATAGTGGTAGTGGGGTGGTAGATGTCTAGTCTCCATTATGGCTCTAATCTGATAGTGGTAGTGGGGTGGTAGATACCTAGTCTCCATTATGGCTCTAATCTGATAGTGGTAGTGGGGTGGTAGATACCTAGTCTCCCTTATGGCTCTAATCTGATAGTAGTAGTGGGGTGGTAGATGCCTAGTGCCATTATGGCTCTAATCTGATAGTGGTAATGGGGTGGTAGATGCCTAGTGCCCTTATGGCTCTAATATGATAGCGGTAGTGGGGTGGTAGATATCTAGTCTCCATTATGGCTCTAATCTGATAGTGGTATTGGGGTGGTAGATGCCTAGTGCCTTTATGGCTCTAATCTAATAGTGGTAGTGGGGTGGTAGATACCTAGTCTCCATTATGGCTCTAATCTGATAGTGGTAGTGGGGTGGTAGATACCTAGTCTCCATTATGGCTCTAATCACATAGTGGTAGTGGGGTGGTAGATACCTAGTCTCCATTATGGCTCTAATCTGATAGAGGTAGATGGGTGGTAGATACCTAGTCTCCATTATGGCTATAATCTGATAGTGGTAGTGGGGTGGTAGACACCTAGTCTCCATTATGGCTCTAATCTGATAGTGGTAGTGGGGTGGGAGATACCTAGTCTCCATTATGGCTCTAATCTGATAGTGGTATTGGGGTGGTAGATGCCTAGTGCCTTTATGGCTCTAATCTAATAGTGGTAGTGGGGTGGTAGATACCTAGTCTCCATTATGGCTCTAATCTGATAGAGGTAGTGGGGTGGTAGATACCTAGTCTCCATTATGGCTCTAATCTGATAGAGGTAGTGGGGTGGGAGATACCTAGTCTCCATTATGGCTCTAATCTGATAGTGGTAGTGGGGTGGTAGATGCCTATTGCCCTTATGGCTCTAATTTGATAGTGGTAGTGGGGTGGTAGATACCTAGTCTCCCTTATGGCTCTAATCTGGTAGTAATAGTGGGGTGGTAGATGCCTAGTGCCCTTATGGCTCTAATCTGATAGTGGTAGTGGGGTGGTAGATGCCTATTGCCCTTATGGCTCTAATCTGATAGTGGTAGTGGGGTGGTAGATGCCTAGTGCCCTTATGGCTCTAATCTGATAGTGGTAGTGGGGTGGTAGATACCTAGTCTCCATTATGGCTCTAATCTGATAGTGGTAGTGGGGTGGTAGATACCTAGTCTCCCTTATGGCTCTAATCTGATTGTAGTAGTGGGGTGGTAGATGCCTAGTGCCATTATGGCTCTAATCTGATAGTGGTAATGGGGTGGTAGATGCCTAGTGCCTTTATGGCTCTAATCTAATAGTGGTAGTGGGGTGGTAGATACCTAGTCTCCATTATGGCTCTAATCACATAGTGGTAGTGGGGTGGTAGATACCTAGTCTCCATTATGGCTCTAATCTGATAGAGGTAGATGGGTGGTAGATACCTAGTCTCCATTTTGGCTATAATCTGATAGTGGTAGTGGGGTGGTAGACACCTAGTCTCCATTATGGCTCTAATCTGATAGTGGTAGTGGGGTGGGAGATACCTAGTCTCCATTATGGCTCTAATCTGATAGTGGTAGTGGGGTGGTAGATACCTAGTCTCCATTATGGCTCTAATCTGATAGTGGTAGTGGGGTGGTAGATACCTAGTCTCCCTTATGGCTCTAATCTGGTAGTAGTAGTGGGGTGGTAGATGCCTAGTGCCCTTATGGCTCTTATCTGATAGTGGTAGTGGGGTGGTAGATGCCTAGTGCCATTATGGCTCTAATCTGATAGTGGTAATGGGGTGGTAGATGCCTAGTGCCCTTATGGCTCTAATATGATAGCGGTAGTGGGGTGGTAGATATCTAGTCTCCATTATGGCTCTAATCTGATAGTGGTATTGGGGTGGTAGATGCCTAGTGCCTTTATGGCTCTAATCTAATAGTGGTAGTGGGGTGGTAGATACCTACTCTCCATTATGGCTCTAATCTGATAGAGGTAGTGGGGTGGTAGATACCTAGTCTCCATTATGGCTCTAATCACATAGTGGTAGTGGGGTGGTAGATACCTAGTCTCCATTATGGATCTAATCTGATAGAGGTAGATGGGTGGTAGATACCTAGTCTCCATTATGGCTCTAATCTGATAGTGGTAGTGGGGTGGTAGATGCCTACAGCCCGTATGGCTCTAATCTGATAGTGGTAGTGGGGTGGTAGATACCTAGTCTCCATTATGGCTCTAATCTGATAGAGGTAGTGGGGTGGTAGATACCTAGTCTCCATTATGGCTCTAATCTGATAGAGGTAGTGGGGTGGGAGATACCTAGTCTCCATTATGGCTCTAATCTGATAGTGGTAGTGGGGTGGTAGATGCCTATTGCCCTTATGGCTCTAATTTGATAGTGGTAGTGGGGTGGTAGATACCTAGTCTCCCTTATGGCTCTAATCTGGTAGTAATAGTGGGGTGGTAGATGCCTAGTGCCCTTATGGCTCTAATCTGATAGTGGTAGTGGGGTGGTAGATGCCTAGTGCCCTTATGGCTCTAATCTGATAGTGGTAGTGGGGTGGTAGATGTCTAGTCTCCATTATGGCTCTAATCTGATAGTGGTAGTGGGGTGGTAGATACCTAGTCTCCATTATGGCTCTAATCTGATAGTGGTAGTGGGGTGGTAGATACCTAGTCTCCCTTATGGCTCTAATCTGATAGTGGTAGTGGGGTGGTAGATGCCTAGTGCCCTTATGGCTCTAATCTGATAGTGGTAGTGGGGTGGTAGATATCTAGTCTCCATTATGGCTCTAATCTGATAGTGGTAGTGGGGTGGTAGATGCCTAGTCTCCCTTATGGCTCTAATCTGATAGCGATAGTGGGGTGGTAGATATCTAGTCTCCATTATGGCTCTAATCTGATAGTGGTATTGGGGTGGTAGATGCCTAGTGCCTTTATGGCTCTAATCTAATAGTGGTAGTGGGGTGGTAGATACCTAGTCTCCATTATGGCTCTAATCTGATAGTGGTAGTGGGGTGGTAGATACCTAGTCTCCATTATGGCTCTAATCACATAGTGGTAGATGGGTGGTAGATACCTAGTCTCCATTATGGCTATAATCTGATAGTGGTAGTGGGGTGGTAGACACCTAGTCTCCATTATGGCTCTAATCTGATAGTGGTAGTGGGTTGGGAGATACCTAGTCTCCATTATGGCTCTAATCTGATAGTGGTATTGGGGTGGTAGATGCCTAGTGCCTTTATGGCTCTAATCTAATAGTGGTAGTGGGGTGGTAGATACCTAGTCTCCATTATGGCTCTAATCTGATAGAGGTAGTGGGGTGGTAGATACCTAGTCTCCATTATGGCTCTAATCTGATAGAGGTAGTGGGGTGGGAGATACCTAGTCTCCATTATGGCTCTAATCTGATAGTGGTAGTGGGGTGGTAGATGCCTATTGCCCTTATGGCTCTAATTTGATAGTGGTAGTGGGGTGGTAGATACCTAGTCTCCCTTATGGCTCTAATCTGGTAGTAATAGTGGGGTGGTAGATGCCTAGTGCCCTTATGGCTCTAATCTGATAGTGGTAGTGGGGTGGTAGATGCCTAGTGCCCTTATGGCTCTAATCTGATAGTGGTAGTGGGGTGGTAGATGCCTAGTGCCCTTATGGCTCTAATCTGATAGTGGTAGTGGGGTGGTAGATACCTAGTCTCCATTATGGCTCTAATCTGATAGTGGTAGTGGGGTGGTAGATACCTAGTCTCCCTTATGGCTCTAATCTGATAGTGGTAGTGGGGTGGTAGATACCTAGTCTCCCTTATGGCTCTAATCTGATAGTGGTAGTGGGGTGGTAGATGCCTAGTGCCCTTATGGCTCTAATTTGATAGTGGTAGTGGGGTGGTAGATACCTAGTCTCCCTTATGGCTCTAATCTGATAGTGGTAGTGGGGTGGTAGATGCCTAGTGCCCTTATGGCTCTAATCTGATAGTGGTAGTGGGGTGGTAGATGCCTAGTGCCCTTATGGCTCTAATCTGATAGTGGTAGTGGGGTGGTAGATGTCTAGTCTCCATTATGGCTCTAATCTGATAGTGGTAGTGGGGTGGTAGATACCTAGTCTCCATTATGGCTCTAATCTGATAGTGGTAGTGGGGTGGTAGATACCTAGTCTCCCTTATGGCTCTAATCTGATAGTAGTAGTGGGGTGGTAGATGCCTAGTGCCATTATGGCTCTAATCTGATAGTGGTAATGGGGTGGTAGATGCCTAGTGCCCTTATGGCTCTAATATGATAGCGGTAGTGGGGTGGTAGATACCTAGTCTCCATTATGGCTCTAATCTAATAGTGGTAGTGGGGTGGTAGATACCTAGTCTCCATTATGGCTCTAATCTGATAGTGGTAGTGGGGTGGTAGATACCTAGTCTCCATTATGGCTCTAATCACATAGTGGTAGTGGGGTGGTAGATACCTAGTCTCCATTATGGCTCTAATCTGATAGAGGTAGATGGGTGGTAGATACCTAGTCTCCATTATGGCTATAATCTGATAGTGGTAGTGGGGTGGTAGACACCTAGTCTCCATTATGGCTCTAATCTGATAGTGGTAGTGGGGTGGGAGATACCTAGTCTCCATTATGGCTCTAATCTGATAGTGGTATTGGGGTGGTAGATGCCTAGTGCCTTTATGGCTCTAATCTAATAGTGGTAGTGGGGTGGTAGATACCTAGTCTCCATTATGGCTCTAATCTGATAGAGGTAGTGGGGTGGTAGATACCTAGTCTCCATTATGCCTCTAATCTGATAGAGGTAGTGGGGTGGGAGATACCTAGTCTCCATTATGGCTCTAATCTCATAGTGGTAGTGGGGTGGTAGATGCCTATTGCCCTTATGGCTCTAATTTGATAGTGGTAGTGGGGTGGTAGATACCTAGTCTCCCTTATGGCTCTAATCTGGTAGTAATAGTGGGGTGGTAGATGCCTAGTGCCCTTATGGCTCTAATCTGATAGTGGTAGTGGGGTGGTAGATGCCTATTGCCCTTATGGCTCTAATCTGATAGTGGTAGTGGGGTGGTAGATGCCTAGTGCCCTTATGGCTCTAATCTGATAGTGGTAGTGGGGTGGTAGATACCTAGTCTCCATTATGGCTCTAATCTGATAGTGGTAGTGGGGTGGTAGATACCTAGTCTCCCTTATGGCTCTAATCTGATTGTAGTAGTGGGGTGGTAGATGCCTAGTGCCATTATGGCTCTAATCTGATAGTGGTAATGGGGTGGTAGATGCCTAGTGCCTTTATGGCTCTAATCTAATAGTGGTAGTGGGGTGGTAGATACCTAGTCTCCATTATGGCTCTAATCACATAGTGGTAGTGGGGTGGTAGATACCTAGTCTCCATTATGGCTCTAATCTGATAGAGGTAGATGGGTGGTAGATACCTAGTCTCCATTTTGGCTATAATCTGATAGTGGTAGTGGGGTGGTAGACACCTAGTCTCCATTATGGCTCTAATCTGATAGTGGTAGTGGGGTGGGAGATACCTAGTCTCCATTAAGGCTCTAATCTGATAGTGGTAGTGGGTTGGTAGATGCCTATTGCCCTTATGGCTCTAATCTGATAGTGGTAGTGGGGTGGTAGATACCTAGTCTCCCTTATGGCTCTAATCTGGTAGTAGTAGTGGGGTGGTAGATGCCTAGTGCCCTTATGGCTCTTATCTGATAGTGGTAGTGGGGTGGTAGATGCCTAGTGCCCTTATGGCTCTAATCTGATAGTGGTAGTGGGGTGGTAGATACCTTATCTCCATTATTGCTCTAATCTGATAGTGGTAGTGGGGTGGTAGATACCTTGTCTCCATTATGGCTCTAATCTGATAGTGGTAGTGGGGTGGTAGATGTCTAGTCTCCATTATGGCTCTAATCTGATAGTGGTAGTGGGGTGGTAGATACCTAGTCTCCATTATTGCTCTAATCACATAGTGGTAGTGGGGTGGTAGATACCTAGTCTCCATTATGGCTCTAATCTGATAGTGGTAGTGGGGTGGGAGATACCTAGTCTCCATTATGGCTCTAATCTGATAGAGGTAGTAGGGTGGTAGATACCTAGTCTCCATTATGGCTCTAATCTGATAGTGGTAGTGGGGTGGTAGATGTCTAGTGCCCTTATGGCTCTAATCTGATAGTGGTAGATGTCTAGTCTCCATTATGGCTCTAAATCTGATAGTGGTAGTGGGGTGGTAGATACCTAGTCTCCGTTTTGGCTCTAATCTGGTAGTGGTAGTGGGGTGATAGATACCTAGTCTCCATTATGGCTCTAATCTGATAGTGGTAGTGGGGTGGTAGATGCCTAGAGCCCGTATGGCTCTAATCTGATAGTGGTAGTGGGGTGTTAGATACCTAGTCTCCATTATGGCTCTAATCTGATAGAGGTAGTGGGGTGGTAGATACCTAGTCTCCATTATGGCTCTAATCTGATAGAGGTAGTGGGGTGGGAGATACCTAGTCTCCATTATGGCTCTAATCTGATAGTGGTAGTGGGGTGGTAGATACCTAGTCTCCATTATTGCTCTAATCACATAGTGGTAGTGGGGTGGTAGATACCTTGTCTCCATTATGGCTCTAATCTGATAGTGGTAGTGGGGTGGTAGATACCTAGTCTCCATTATGGCTCTAATCTGATAGTGGTAGTGGGGTGGTAGACACCTAGTCTCCATTATGGCTCTAATCTGATAGTGGTAGTGGGGTGGTAGACACCTAGTCTCCATTATGGCTCTAATCTGATAGTGGTAGTGGGGTGGGAGATACCTAGTCTCCATTATGGCTCTAATCTGATAGTGGTAGTGGGGTGGTAGATACCTAGTCTCCATTATGGCTCTAATCTGATAGAGGTAGATGGGTGGTAGATACCTAGTCTCCATTTTGGCTATAATCTGATAGTGGTAGTGGGGTGGTAGACACCTAGTCTCCATTATGGCTCTAATCTGATAGTGGTAGTGGGGTGGTAGATACCTAGTCTCCATTATGGCTCTAATCTGATAGTGGTAGTGGGGTGGTAGACACCTAGTCTCCATTATGGCTCTAATCTGATAGTGGTAGTAGGGTGGGAGATACCTAGTCTCCATTAAGGCTCTAATCTGATAGTGGTAGTGGGGTGGTAGATGCCTATTGCCCTTATGGCTCTAATCTGATAGTGGTAGTGGGGTGGTAGATACCTAGTCTCCCTTATGGCTCTAATCTGGTAGTAGTAGTGGGGTGGTAGATGCCTAGTGCCCTTATGGCTCTTATCTGATAGTGGTAGTGGGGTGGTAGATGCCTAGTGCCCTTATGGCTCTAATCTGATAGTGGTAGTGGGGTGGTAGATACCTTATCTCCATTATTGCTCTAATCTGATAGTGGTAGTGGGGTGGTAGATACCTTGTCTCCATTATGGCTCTAATCTGATAGTGGTAGTGGGGTGGTAGATGTCTAGTCTCCATTATGGCTCTAATCTGATAGTGGTAGTGGGGTGGTAGATACCTAGTCTCCATTATTGCTCTAATCACATAGTGGTAGTGGGGTGGTAGATACCTAGTCTCCATTATGGCTCTAATCTGATAGTGGTAGTGGGGTGGGAGATACCTAGTCTCCATTATGGCTCTAATCTGATAGAGGTAGTAGGGTGGTAGATACCTAGTCTCCATTATGGCTCTAATCTGATAGTGGTAGTGGGGTGGTAGATGTCTAGTGCCCTTATGGCTCTAATCTGATAGTGGTAGATGTCTAGTCTCCATTATGGCTCTAAATCTGATAGTGGTAGTGGGGTGGTAGATACCTAGTCTCCGTTTTGGCTCTAATCTGGTAGTGGTAGTGGGGTTATAGATACCTAGTCTCCATTATGGCTCTAATCTGATAGTGGTAGTGGGGTGGTAGATGCCTAGAGCCCGTATGGCTCTAATCTGATAGTGGTAGTGGGGTGTTAGATACCTAGTCTCCATTATGGCTCTAATCTGATAGAGGTAGTGGGGTGGTAGATACCTAGTCTCCATTATGGCTCTAATCTGATAGAGGTAGTGGGGTGGGAGATACCTAGTCTCCATTATGGCTCTAATCTGATAGTGGTAGTGGGGTGGTAGATACCTAGTCTCCATTATTGCTCTAATCACATAGTGGTAGTGGGGTGGTAGATACCTTGTCTCCATTATGGCTCTAATCTGATAGTGGTAGTGGGGTGGTAGATACCTAGTCTCCATTATGGCTCTAATCTGATAGTGGTAGTGGGGTGGTAGATACCTAGTCTCCATTATGGCTCTAATCTGATAGTGGTAGTGGGGTGGTAGACACCTAGTCTCCATTATGGCTCTAATCTGATAGTGGTAGTGGGGTGGGAGATACCTAGTCTCCATTATGGCTCTAATCTGATAGTGGTAGTGGGGTGGTAGATACCTAGTCTCCATTATGGCTCTAATCACATAGTGGTAGTGGGGTGGTAGATACCTAGTCTCCATTATGGCTCTAATCTGATAGTGGTAGTGGGGTGGTAGACACCTAGACTCAATTATGGCTCTAATCTGATAGTGGTATTGGGGTGGTAGATGCCTAGTGCCTTTATGGCTCTAATCTAATAGTGGTAGTGGGGTGGTAGATATCTAGTCTCCATTATGGCTCTAATCTGATAGTGGTAGTGGGGTGGTAGATACCTAGTCTCCATTATGGCTCTAATCTGATAGTGGTAGTGGGGTGGTAGATACCTAGTCTCCATTATGGCTCTAATCACATAGTGGTAGTGGGGTGGTAGATACCTAGTCTCCATTATGGCTCTAATCTGATAGAGGTAGATGGGTGGTAGATACCTAGTCTCCATTATGGCTCTAATCTGATAGTGGTAGTGGGGTGGTAGACACCTAGTCTTCATTATGGCTCTAATCTGATAGTGGTAGTGGGGTGGGAGATACCTATTCTCCATTATGGCTCTAATCTGATAGTGGTAGTGGGGTGGTAGATACCTAGTCTCCATTATGGCTCTAATCTGATAGTGGTATTGGGGTGGTAGATGCCTAGTGCCTTTATGGCTCTAATCTAATAGTGGTAGTGGGGTGGTAGATACCTAGTCTCCATTATGGCTCTAATCTGATAGAGGTAGTGGGGTGGGAGATACCTAGTCTCCATTATGGCTCTAATCTGATAGTGGTAGTGGGGTGGTAGATGCCTAGTGCCTTTATGGCTCTAATCTAATAGTGGTAGTGGGGTGGTAGATACCTAGTCTCCATTATGGCTCTAATCTGATAGAGGTAGTGGGGTGGGAGATACCTAGTCTCCATTATGGCTCTAATCTGATAGTGGTAGTGGGGTGGTAGATGCCTATTGCCCTTATGGCTCTAATTTGATAGTGGTAGTGGGGTGGTAGATACCTAGTCTCCATTATGGCTCTAATCTGATAGAGGTAGTGGGGTGGTAGATACCTAGTCTCCATTATGGATCTAATCTGATAGAGGTAGATGGGTGGTAGATACCTAGTCTCCATTATGGCTCTATTCTGATAGTGGTAGTGGGGTGGTAGATGCCTACAGCCCGTATGGCTCTAATCTGATAGTGGTAGTGGGGTGGTAGATACCTAGTCTCCATTATGGCTCTAATCTGATAGAGGTAGTGGGGTGGTAGATACCTAGTCTCCATTATGGCTCTAATCTGATAGAGGTAGTGGGGTGGGAGATACCTAGTCTCCATTATGGCTCTAATCTGATAGTGGTAGTGGGGTGGTAGATGCCTATTGCCCTTATGGCTCTAATTTGATAGTGGTAGTGGGGTGGTAGATACCTAGTCTCCCTTATGGCTCTAATCTGGTAGTAATAGTGGGGTGGTAGATGCCTAGTGCCCTTATGGCTCTAATCTGATAGTGGTAGTGGGGTGGTAGATGCCTAGTGCCCTTATGGCTCTAATCTGATAGTGGTAGTGGGGTGGTAGATGTCTAGTCTCCATTATGGCTCTAATCTGATAGTGGTAGTGGGGTGGTAGATACCTAGTCTCCATTATGGCTCTAATCTGATAGTGGTAGTGGGGTGGTAGATACCTAGTCTCCCTTATGGCTCTAATCTGATAGTAGTAGTGGGGTGGTAGATGCCTAGTGCCATTATGGCTCTAATCTGATAGTGGTAATGGGGTGGTAGATGCCTAGTGCCCTTATGGCTCTAATATGATAGCGGTAGTGGGGTGGTAGATATCTAGTCTCCATTATGGCTCTAATCTGATAGTGGTATTGGGGTGGTAGATGCCTAGTGCCTTTATGGCTCTAATCTAATAGTGGTAGTGGGGTGGTAGATACCTAGTCTCCATTATGGCTCTAATCTGATAGTGGTAGTGGGGTGGTAGATACCTAGTCTCCATTATGGCTCTAATCACATAGTGGTAGATGGGTGGTAGATACCTAGTCTCCATTATGGCTATAATCTGATAGTGGTAGTGGGGTGGTAGACACCTAGTCTCCATTATGGCTCTAATCTGATAGTGGTAGTGGGGTGGGAGATACCTAGTCTCCATTATGGCTCTAATCTGATAGTGGTATTGGGGTGGTAGATGCCTAGTGCCTTTATGGCTCTAATCTAATAGTGGTAGTGGGGTGGTAGATACCTAGTCTCCATTATGGCTCTAATCTGATAGAGGTAGTGGGGTGGTAGATACCTAGTCTCCATTATGGCTCTAATCTGATAGAGGTAGTGGGGTGGGAGATACCTAGTCTCCATTATGGCTCTAATCTGATAGTGGTAGTGGGGTGGTAGATGCCTATTGCCCTTATGGCTCTAATTTGATAGTGGTAGTGGGGTGGTAGATACCTAGTCTCCCTTATGGCTCTAATCTGGTAGTAATAGTGGGGTGGTAGATGCCTAGTGCCTTTATGGCTCTAATCTGATAGTGGTAGTGGGGTGGTAGATGCCTAGTGCCCTTATGGCTCTAATCTGATAGTGGTAGTGGGGTGGTAGATGCCTAGTGCCCTTATGGCTCTAATCTGATAGTGGTAGTGGGGTGGTAGATACCTAGTCTCCATTATGGCTCTAATCTGATAGTGGTAGTGGGGTGGTAGATACCTAGTCTCCCTTATGGCTCTAATCTGATTGTAGTAGTGGGGTGGTAGATGCCTAGTGCCATTATGGCTCTAATCTGATAGTGGTAATGGGGTGGTAGATGCCTAGTGCCTTTATGGCTCTAATCTAATAGTGGTAGTGGGGTGGTAGATACCTAGTCTCCATTATGGCTCTAATCACATAGTGGTAGTGGGGTGGTAGATACCTAGTCTCCATTATGGCTCTAATCTGATAGAGGTAGATGGGTGGTAGATACCTAGTCTCCATTTTGGCTATAATCTGATAGTGGTAGTGGGGTGGTAGACACCTAGTCTCCATTATGGCTCTAATCTGATAGTGGTAGTGGGGTGGGAGATACCTAGTCTCCATTAAGGCTCTAATCTGATAGTGGTAGTGGGGTGGTAGATGCCTATTGCCCTTATGGCTCTAATCTGATAGTGGTAGTGGGGTGGTAGATACCTAGTCTCCCTTATGGCTCTAATCTGGTAGTAGTAGTGGGGTGGTAGATGCCTAGTGCCCTTATGGCTCTTATCTGATAGTGGTAGTGGGGTGGTAGATGCCTAGTGCCATTATGGCTCTAATCTGATAGTGGTAATGGGGTGGTAGATGCCTAGTGCCCTTATGGCTCTAATATGATAGCGGTAGTGGGGTGGTAGATATCTAGTCTCCATTATGGCTCTAATCTGATAGTGGTATTGGGGTGGTAGATGCCTAGTGCCTTTATGGCTCTAATCTAATAGTGGTAGTGGGGTGGTAGATACCTACTCTCCATTATGGCTCTAATCTGATAGAGGTAGTGGGGTGGTAGATACCTAGTCTCCATTATGGCTCTAATCACATAGTGGTAGTGGGGTGGTAGATACCTAGTCTCCATTATGGATCTAATCTGATAGAGGTAGATGGGTGGTAGATACCTAGTCTCCATTATGGCTCTAATCTGATAGTGGTAGTGGGGTGGTAGATGCCTACAGCCCGTATGGCTCTAATCTGATAGTGGTAGTGGGGTGGTAGATACCTAGTCTCCATTATGGCTCTAATCTGATAGAGGTAGTGGGGTGGTAGATACCTAGTCTCCATTATGGCTCTAATCTGATAGAGGTAGTGGGGTGGGAGATACCTAGTCTCCATTATGGCTCTAATCTGATAGTGGTAGTGGGGTGGTAGATGCCTATTGCCCTTATGGCTCTAATTTGATAGTGGTAGTGGGGTGGTAGATACCTAGTCTCCCTTATGGCTCTAATCTGGTAGTAATAGTGGGGTGGTAGATGCCTAGTGCCCTTATGGCTCTAATCTGATAGTGGTAGTGGGGTGGTAGATGCCTAGTGCCCTTATGGCTCTAATCTGATAGTGGTAGTGGGGTGGTAGATGTCTAGTCTCCATTATGGCTCTAATCTGATAGTGGTAGTGGGGTGGTAGATACCTAGTCTCCATTATGGCTCTAATCTGATAGTGGTAGTGGGGTGGTAGATACCTAGTCTCCCTTATGGCTCTAATCTGATAGTAGTAGTGGGGTGGTAGATGCCTAGTGCCATTATGGCTCTAATCTGATAGTGGTAATGGGGTGGTAGATGCCTAGTGCCCTTATGGCTCTAATATGATAGCGGTAGTGGGGTGGTAGATATCTAGTCTCCATTATGGCTCTAATCTGATAGTGGTATTGGGGTGGTAGATGCCTAGTGCCTTTATGGCTCTAATCTGATAGTGGTAGTGGGGTGGTAGATACCTAGTCTCCATTATGGCTCTAATCTGATAGTGGTAGTGGGGTGGTAGATACCTAGTCTCCATTATGGCTCTAATCACATAGTGGTAGATGGGTGGTAGATACCTAGTCTCCATTATGGCTATAATCTGATAGTGGTAGTGGGGTGGTAGACACCTAGTCTCCATTATGGCTCTAATCTGATAGTGGTAGTGGGGTGGGAGATACCTAGTCTCCATTATGGCTCTAATCTGATAGTGGTATTGGGGTGGTAGATGCCTAGTGCCTTTATGGCTCTAATCTAATAGTGGTAGTGGGGTGGTAGATACCTAGTCTCCATTATGGCTCTAATCTGATAGAGGTAGTGGGGTGGTAGATACCTAGTCTCCATTATGGCTCTAATCTGATAGAGGTAGTGGGGTGGGAGATACCTAGTCTCCATTATGGCTCTAATCTGATAGTGGTAGTGGGGTGGTAGATGCCTATTGCCCTTATGGCTCTAATTTGATAGTGGTAGTGGGGTGGTAGATACCTAGTCTCCCTTATGGCTCTAATCTGGTAGTAATAGTGGGGTGGTAGATGCCTAGTGCCCTTATGGCTCTAATCTGATAGTGGTAGTGGGGTGGTAGATGCCTAGTGCCCTTATGGCTCTAATCTGATAGTGGTAGTGGGGTGGTAGATGCCTAGTGCCCTTATGGCTCTAATCTGATAGTGGTAGTGGGGTGGTAGATACCTAGTCTCCATTATGGCTCTAATCTGATAGAGGTAGTGGGGTGGTAGATACCTAGTCTCCCTTATGGCTCTAATCTGATAGAGGTAGTGGGGTGGGAGATACCTAGTCTCCATTATGGCTCTAATCTGATAGTGGTAGTGGGGTGGTAGATGCCTATTGCCCTTATGGCTCTAATTTGATAGTGGTAGTGGGGTGGTAGATACCTAGTCTCCCTTATGGCTCTAATCTGGTAGTAATAGTGGGGTGGTAGATGCCTAGTGCCCTTATGGCTCTAATCTGATAGTGGTAGTGGGGTGGTAGATGCCTAGTGCCCTTATGGCTCTAATCTGATAGTGGTAGTGGGGTGGTAGATGTCTAGTCTCCATTATGGCTCTAATCTGATAGTGGTAGTGGGGTGGTAGATACCTAGTCTCCATTATGGCTCTAATCTGATAGTGGTAGTGGGGTGGTAGATACCTAGTCTCCCTTATGGCTCTAATCTGATAGTAGTAGTGGGGTGGTAGATGCCTAGTGCCATTATGGCTCTAATCTGATAGTGGTAATGGGGTGGTAGATGCCTAGTGCCCTTATGGCTCTAATATGATAGCGGTAGTGGGGTGGTAGATATCTAGTCTCCATTATGGCTCTAATCTGATAGTGGTATTGGGGTGGTAGATGCCTAGTGCCTTTATGGCTCTAATCTAATAGTGGTAGTGGGGTGGTAGATACCTAGTCTCCATTATGGCTCTAATCTGATAGTGGTAGTGGGGTGGTAGATACCTAGTCTCCATTATGGCTCTAATCACATAGTGGTAGTGGGGTGGTAGATACCTAGTCTCCATTATGGCTCTAATCTGATAGAGGTAGATGGGTGGTAGATACCTAGTCTCCATTATGGCTATAATCTGATAGTGGTAGTGGGGTGGTAGACACCTAGTCTCCATTATGGCTCTAATCTGATAGTGGTAGTGGGGTGGGAGATACCTAGTCTCCATTATGGCTCTAATCTGATAGTGGTATTGGGGTGGTAGATGCCTAGTGCCTTTATGGCTCTAATCTAATAGTGGTAGTGGGGTGGTAGATACCTAGTCTCCATTATGGCTCTAATCTGATAGAGGTAGTGGGGTGGTAGATACCTAGTCTCCATTATGGCTCTAATCTGATAGAGGTAGTGGGGTGGGAGATACCTAGTCTCCATTATGGCTCTAATCTGATAGTGGTAGTGGGGTGGTAGATGCCTATTGCCCTTATGGCTCTAATTTGATAGTGGTAGTGGGGTGGTAGATACCTAGTCTCCCTTATGGCTCTAATCTGGTAGTAATAGTGGGGTGGTAGATGCCTAGTGCCCTTATGGCTCTAATCTGATAGTGGTAGTGGGGTGGTAGATGCCTATTGCCCTTATGGCTCTAATCTGATAGTGGTAGTGGGGTGGTAGATGCCTAGTGCCCTTATGGCTCTAATCTGATAGTGGTAGTGGGGTGGTAGATACCTAGTCTCCATTATGGCTCTAATCTGATAGTGGTAGTGGGGTGGTAGATACCTAGTCTCCCTTATGGCTCTAATCTGATTGTAGTAGTGGGGTGGTAGATGCCTAGTGCCATTATGGCTCTAATCTGATAGTGGTAATGGGGTGGTAGATGCCTAGTGCCTTTATGGCTCTAATCTAATAGTGGTAGTGGGGTGGTAGATACCTAGTCTCCATTATGGCTCTAATCACATAGTGGTAGTGGGGTGGTAGATACCTAGTCTCCATTATGGCTCTAATCTGATAGAGGTAGATGGGTGGTAGATACCTAGTCTCCATTTTGGCTATAATCTGATAGTGGTAGTGGGGTGGTAGACACCTAGTCTCCATTATGGCTCTAATCTGATAGTGGTAGTGGGGTGGGAGATACCTAGTCTCCATTAAGGCTCTAATCTGATAGTGGTAGTGGGGTGGTAGATGCCTATTGCCCTTATGGCTCTAATCTGATAGTGGTAGTGGGGTGGTAGATACCTAGTCTCCCTTATGGCTCTAATCTGGTAGTAGTAGTGGGGTGGTAGATGCCTAGTGCCCTTATGGCTCTTATCTGATAGTGGTAGTGGGGTGGTAGATGCCTAGTGCCATTATGGCTCTAATCTGATAGTGGTAATGGGGTGGTAGATGCCTAGTGCCCTTATGGCTCTAATATGATAGCGGTAGTGGGGTGGTAGATATCTAGTCTCCATTATGGCTCTAATCTGATAGTGGTATTGGGGTGGTAGATGCCTAGTGCCTTTATGGCTCTAATCTAATAGTGGTAGTGGGGTGGTAGATACCTACTCTCCATTATGGCTCTAATCTGATAGAGGTAGTGGGGTGGTAGATACCTAGTCTCCATTATGGCTCTAATCACATAGTGGTAGTGGGGTGGTAGATACCTAGTCTCCATTATGGATCTAATCTGATAGAGGTAGATGGGTGGTAGATACCTAGTCTCCATTATGGCTCTAATCTGATAGTGGTAGTGGGGTGGTAGATGCCTACAGCCCGTATGGCTCTAATCTGATAGTGGTAGTGGGGTGGTAGATACCTAGTCTCCATTATGGCTCTAATCTGATAGAGGTAGTGGGGTGGTAGATACCTAGTCTCCATTATGGCTCTAATCTGATAGAGGTAGTGGGGTGGGAGATACCTAGTCTCCATTATGGCTCTAATCTGATAGTGGTAGTGGGGTGGTAGATGCCTATTGCCCTTATGGCTCTAATTTGATAGTGGTAGTGGGGTGGTAGATACCTAGTCTCCCTTATGGCTCTAATCTGGTAGTAATAGTGGGGTGGTAGATGCCTAGTGCCCTTATGGCTCTAATCTGATAGTGGTAGTGGGGTGGTAGATGCCTAGTGCCCTTATGGCTCTAATCTGATAGTGGTAGTGGGGTGGTAGATGTCTAGTCTCCATTATGGCTCTAATCTGATAGTGGTAGTGGGGTGGTAGATACCTAGTCTCCATTATGGCTCTAATCTGATAGTGGTAGTGGGGTGGTAGATACCTAGTCTCCCTTATGGCTCTAATCTGATAGTAGTAGTGGGGTGGTAGATGCCTAGTGCCCTTATGGCTCTAATATGATAGCGGTAGTGGGGTGGTAGATATCTAGTCTCCATTATGGCTCTAATCTGATAGTGGTAATGGGGTGGTAGATGCCTAGTGCCCTTATGGCTCTAATATGATAGCGATAGTGGGGTGGTAGATATCTAGTCTCCATTATGGCTCTAATCTGATAGTGGTATTGGGGTGGTAGATGCCTAGTGCCTTTATGGCTCTAATCTAATAGTGGTAGTGGGGTGGTAGATACCTAGTCTCCATTATGGCTCTAATCTGATAGTGGTAGTGGGGTGGTAGATACCTAGTCTCCATTATGGCTCTAATCACATAGTGGTAGATGGGTGGTAGATACCTAGTCTCCATTATGGCTATAATCTGATAGTGGTAGTGGGGTGGTAGACACCTAGTCTCCATTATGGCTCTAATCTGATAGTGGTAGTGGGTTGGGAGATACCTAGTCTCCATTATGGCTCTAATCTGATAGTGGTATTGGGGTGGTAGATGCCTAGTGCCTTTATGGCTCTAATCTAATAGTGGTAGTGGGGTGGTAGATACCTAGTCTCCATTATGGCTCTAATCTGATAGAGGTAGTGGGGTGGTAGATACCTAGTCTCCATTATGGCTCTAATCTGATAGAGGTAGTGGGGTGGGAGATACCTAGTCTCCATTATGGCTCTAATCTGATAGTGGTAGTGGGGTGGTAGATGCCTATTGCCCTTATGGCTCTAATTTGATAGTGGTAGTGGGGTGGTAGATACCTAGTCTCCCTTATGGCTCTAATCTGGTAGTAATAGTGGGGTGGTAGATGCCTAGTGCCCTTATGGCTCTAATCTGATAGTGGTAGTGGGGTGGTAGATGCCTAGTGCCCTTATGGCTCTAATCTGATAGTGGTAGTGGGGTGGTAGATGCCTAGTGCCCTTATGGCTCTAATCTGATAGTGGTAGTGGGGTGGTAGATACCTAGTCTCCATTATGGCTCTAATCTGATAGTGGTAGTGGGGTGGTAGATACCTAGTCTCCCTTATGGCTCTAATCTGATAGTGGTAGTGGGGTGGTAGATACCTAGTCTCCCTTATGGCTCTAATCTGATAGTGGTAGTGGGGTGGTAGATGCCTATTGCCCTTATGGCTCTAATTTGATAGTGGTAGTGGGGTGGTAGATACCTAGTCTCCCTTATGGCTCTAATCTGGTAGTAATAGTGGGGTGGTAGATGCCTAGAGCCCGTATGGCTCTAATCTGATAGTGGTAGTGGGGTGGTAGATGCCTAGTGCCCTTATGGCTCTAATCTGATAGTGGTAGTGGGGTGGTAGATGTCTAGTCTCCATTATGGCTCTAATCTGATAGTGGTAGTGGGGTGGTAGATACCTAGTCTCCATTATGGCTCTAATCTGATAGTGGTAGTGGGGTGGTAGATACCTAGTCTCCCTTATGGCTCTAATCTGATAGTGGTAGTGGGGTGGTAGATGCCTAGTGCCATTATGGCTCTAATCTGATAGTGGTAATGGGGTGGTAGATGCCTAGTGCCCTTATGGCTCTAATATGATAGTGGTAGTGGGGTGGTAGATATCTAGTCTCCATTATGGCTCTAATCTGATAGTGGTAGTGGGGTGGTAGATACCTAGTCTCCATTATGGCTCTAATCTGATAGTGGTAGTGGGGTGGTAGATACCTAGTCTCCATTATGGCTCTAATCACATAGTGGTAGTGGGGTGGTAGATACCTAGTCTCCATTATGGCTCTAATCTGATAGAGGTAGATGGGTGGTAGATACCTAGTCTCCATTATGGCTCTAATCTGATAGTGGTAGTGGGGTGGTAGATACCTAGTCTCCATTATGGCTCTAATCTGATAGAGGTAGTGGGGTGGTAGATACCTAGTCTCCATTATGGCTCTAATCTGATAGTGGTATTGGGGTGGTAGATGCCTAGTGCCTTTATGGCTCTAATCTAATAGTGGTAGTGGGGTGGTAGATACCTAGTCTCCATTATGGCTCTAATCTGATAGAGGTAGTGGGGTGGTAGATACCTAGTCTCCATTATGCCTCTAATCTGATAGAGGTAGTGGGGTGGGAGATACCTAGTCTCCATTATGGCTCTAATCTCATAGTGGTAGTGGGGTGGTAGATGCCTATTGCCCTTATGGCTCTAATTTGATAGTGGTAGTGGGGTGGTAGATACCTAGTCTCCCTTATGGCTCTAATCTGGTAGTAATAGTGGGGTGGTAGATGCCTAGTGCCCTTATGGCTCTAATCTGATAGTGGTAGTGGGGTGGTAGATGCCTATTGCCCTTATGGCTCTAATCTGATAGTGGTAGTGGGGTGGTAGATGCCTAGTGCCCTTATGGCTCTAATCTGATAGTGGTAGTGGGGTGGTAGATACCTAGTCTCCATTATGGCTCTAATCTGATAGTGGTAGTGGGGTGGTAGATACCTAGTCTCCCTTATGGCTCTAATCTGATTGTAGTAGTGGGGTGGTAGATGCCTAGTGCCATTATGGCTCTAATCTGATAGTGGTAATGGGGTGGTAGATGCCTAGTGCCTTTATGGCTCTAATCTAATAGTGGTAGTGGGGTGGTAGATACCTAGTCTCCATTATGGCTCTAATCACATAGTGGTAGTGGGGTGGTAGATACCTAGTCTCCATTATGGCTCTAATCTGATAGAGGTAGATGGGTGGTAGATACCTAGTCTCCATTTTGGCTATAATCTGATAGTGGTAGTGGGGTGGTAGACACCTAGTCTCCATTATGGCTCTAATCTGATAGTGGTAGTGGGGTGGGAGATACCTAGTCTCCATTAAGGCTCTAATCTGATAGTGGTAGTGGGTTGGTAGATGCCTATTGCCCTTATGGCTCTAATCTGATAGTGGTAGTGGGGTGGTAGATACCTAGTCTCCCTTATGGCTCTAATCTGGTAGTAGTAGTGGGGTGGTAGATGCCTAGTGCCCTTATGGCTCTTATCTGATAGTGGTAGTGGGGTGGTAGATGCCTAGTGCCCTTATGGCTCTAATCTGATAGTGGTAGTGGGGTGGTAGATACCTTATCTCCATTATTGCTCTAATCTGATAGTGGTAGTGGGGTGGTAGATACCTTGTCTCCATTATGGCTCTAATCTGATAGTGGTAGTGGGGTGGTAGATGTCTAGTCTCCATTATGGCTCTAATCTGATAGTGGTAGTGGGGTGGTAGATACCTAGTCTCCATTATTGCTCTAATCACATAGTGGTAGTGGGGTGGTAGATACCTAGTCTCCATTATGGCTCTAATCTGATAGTGGTAGTGGGGTGGGAGATACCTAGTCTCCATTATGGCTCTAATCTGATAGAGGTAGTAGGGTGGTAGATACCTAGTCTCCATTATGGCTCTAATCTGATAGTGGTAGTGGGGTGGTAGATGTCTAGTGCCCTTATGGCTCTAATCTGATAGTGGTAGATGTCTAGTCTCCATTATGGCTCTAAATCTGATAGTGGTAGTGGGGTGGTAGATACCTAGTCTCCGTTTTGGCTCTAATCTGGTAGTGGTAGTGGGGTGATAGATACCTAGTCTCCATTATGGCTCTAATCTGATAGTGGTAGTGGGGTGGTAGATGCCTAGAGCCCGTATGGCTCTAATCTGATAGTGGTAGTGGGGTGTTAGATACCTAGTCTCCATTATGGCTCTAATCTGATAGAGGTAGTGGGGTGGTAGATACCTAGTCTCCATTATGGCTCTAATCTGATAGAGGTAGTGGGGTGGGAGATACCTAGTCTCCATTATGGCTCTAATCTGATAGTGGTAGTGGGGTGGTAGATACCTAGTCTCCATTATTGCTCTAATCACATAGTGGTAGTGGGGTGGTAGATACCTTGTCTCCATTATGGCTCTAATCTGATAGTGGTAGTGGGGTGGTAGATACCTAGTCTCCATTATGGCTCTAATCTGATAGTGGTAGTGGGGTGGTAGACACCTAGTCTCCATTATGGCTCTAATCTGATAGTGGTAGTGGGGTGGTAGACACCTAGTCTCCATTATGGCTCTAATCTGATAGTGGTAGTGGGGTGGGAGATACCTAGTCTCCATTATGGCTCTAATCTGATAGTGGTAGTGGGGTGGTAGATACCTAGTCTCCATTATGGCTCTAATCTGATAGAGGTAGATGGGTGGTAGATACCTAGTCTCCATTTTGGCTATAATCTGATAGTGGTAGTGGGGTGGTAGACACCTAGTCTCCATTATGGCTCTAATCTGATAGTGGTAGTGGGGTGGTAGATACCTAGTCTCCATTATGGCTCTAATCTGATAGTGGTAGTGGGGTGGTAGACACCTAGTCTCCATTATGGCTCTAATCTGATAGTGGTAGTAGGGTGGGAGATACCTAGTCTCCATTAAGGCTCTAATCTGATAGTGGTAGTGGGGTGGTAGATGCCTATTGCCCTTATGGCTCTAATCTGATAGTGGTAGTGGGGTGGTAGATACCTAGTCTCCCTTATGGCTCTAATCTGGTAGTAGTAGTGGGGTGGTAGATGCCTAGTGCCCTTATGGCTCTTATCTGATAGTGGTAGTGGGGTGGTAGATGCCTAGTGCCCTTATGGCTCTAATCTGATAGTGGTAGTGGGGTGGTAGATACCTTATCTCCATTATTGCTCTAATCTGATAGTGGTAGTGGGGTGGTAGATACCTTGTCTCCATTATGGCTCTAATCTGATAGTGGTAGTGGGGTGGTAGATGTCTAGTCTCCATTATGGCTCTAATCTGATAGTGGTAGTGGGGTGGTAGATACCTAGTCTCCATTATTGCTCTAATCACATAGTGGTAGTGGGGTGGTAGATACCTAGTCTCCATTATGGCTCTAATCTGATAGTGGTAGTGGGGTGGGAGATACCTAGTCTCCATTATGGCTCTAATCTGATAGAGGTAGTAGGGTGGTAGATACCTAGTCTCCATTATGGCTCTAATCTGATAGTGGTAGTGGGGTGGTAGATGTCTAGTGCCCTTATGGCTCTAATCTGATAGTGGTAGATGTCTAGTCTCCATTATGGCTCTAAATCTGATAGTGGTAGTGGGGTGGTAGATACCTAGTCTCCGTTTTGGCTCTAATCTGGTAGTGGTAGTGGGGTTATAGATACCTAGTCTCCATTATGGCTCTAATCTGATAGTGGTAGTGGGGTGGTAGATGCCTAGAGCCCGTATGGCTCTAATCTGATAGTGGTAGTGGGGTGTTAGATACCTAGTCTCCATTATGGCTCTAATCTGATAGAGGTAGTGGGGTGGTAGATACCTAGTCTCCATTATGGCTCTAATCTGATAGAGGTAGTGGGGTGGGAGATACCTAGTCTCCATTATGGCTCTAATCTGATAGTGGTAGTGGGGTGGTAGATACCTAGTCTCCATTATTGCTCTAATCACATAGTGGTAGTGGGGTGGTAGATACCTTGTCTCCATTATGGCTCTAATCTGATAGTGGTAGTGGGGTGGTAGATACCTAGTCTCCATTATGGCTCTAATCTGATAGTGGTAGTGGGGTGGTAGACACCTAGTCTCCATTATGGCTCTAATCTGATAGTGGTAGTGGGGTGGTAGACACCTAGTCTCCATTATGGCTCTAATCTGATAGTGGTAGTGGGGTGGGAGATACCTAGTCTCCATTATGGCTCTAATCTGATAGTGGTAGTGGGGTGGTAGATACCTAGTCTCCATTATTGCTCTAATCACATAGTGGTAGTGGGGTGGTAGATACTTAGTCTCCATTATGGGTCTAATCTGATAGTGGTAGTGGGGTGGTAGACACCTAGACTCAATTATGGCTCTAATCTGATAGTGGTATTGGGGTGGTAGATGCCTAGTGCCTTTATGGCTCTAATCTAATAGTGGTAGTGGGGTGGTAGATACCTAGTCTCCATTATGGCTCTAATCTGATAGTGGTAGTGGGGTGGTAGATACCTAGTCTCCATTATGGCTCTAATCTGATAGTGGTAGTGGGGTGGTAGATACCTAGTCTCCATTATGGCTCTAATCACATAGTGGTAGTGGGGTGGTAGATACCTAGTCTCCATTATGGCTCTAATCTGATAGAGGTAGATGGGTGGTAGATACCTAGTCTCCATTATGGCTCTAATCTGATAGTGGTAGTGGGGTGGTAGACACCTAGTCTTCATTATGGCTCTAATCTGATAGTGGTAGTGGGGTGGGAGATACCTATTCTCCATTATGGCTCTAATCTGATAGTGGTAGTGGGGTGGTAGATGCCTATTGCCCTTATGGCTCTAATCTGATAGTGGTAGTGGGGTGGTAGATACCTAGTCTCCCTTATGGCTCTAATCTGGTAGTAGTAGTGGGGTGGTAGATGCCTATTGCCCTTATGGCTCTAATCTGATAGTGGTAGTGGGGTGGTAGATACCTAGTCTCCCTTATGGCTCTAATCTGGTAGTAGTAGTGGGGTGGTAGATGCCTAGTGCCCTTATGGCTCTAATCTGATAGTGGTAGTGGGGTGGTAGATACCTAGTCTCCATTATGGCTCTAATCTGATAGTGGTAGTGGGGTGGTAGATGCCTAGTGCCCTTATGGCTCTAATCTGGTAGTGGTAGTGGGGTGGTAGCAACCAAGTCTCCATTATGGCTCTAATCTTATAAAGGTAGTGGGGTGGTAGATGTCTAGTCTCCATTTTAGGCTCTAATCTGATAGAGGTAGTGGGGTATCAGATGTCTAGTCTCCCTTGTGGCTCTAATCTGGTAGTGGTAGTGGGGTGGTAGATGTCTAGTGCCCTTATGGCTCTAATCTGGTAGTAGTATTGGGGTGGTAGATGTCTAGTCTCCGTTTTGGCTCTAATCTGGTAGTAGTAGTGGGGTGGTAGATACCTACTCTCCATTATGGCTCTAATCTGATAGTGGAAGTGGGGTATCAGATGTCTAGTCTCCCTTGTGGCTCTAATCTGGTAGTGGTAGTGGGGTGGTAGTTACCTAGTCTCCATTTTGGCTCTAATCTGGTAGTAGTAGTGGGGTGGTAGATATCTAGTCTCCATTATGGCTCTAATCTGATAGTGGTATTGGGGTGGTAGATGCCTAGTGCCTTTATGGCTCTAATCTAATAGTGGTAGTGGGGTGGTAGATACCTAGTCTCCATTATGGCTCTAATCTGATAGAGGTAGTGGGGTGGTAGATACCTAGTCTCCATTATGGCTCTAATCTGATAGAGGTAGTGGGGTGGGAGATACCTAGTCTCCATTATGGCTCTAATCTCATAGTGGTAGTGGGGTGGTAGATGCCTATTGCCCTTATGGCTCTAATTTGATAGTGGTAGTGGGGTGGTAGATACCTAGTCTCCCTTATGGCTCTAATCTGGTAGTAATAGTGGGGTGGTAGATGCCTAGTGCCCTTATGGCTCTAATCTGATAGTGGTAGTGGGGTGGTAGATGCCTATTGCCCTTATGGCTCTAATCTGATAGTGGTAGTGGGGTGGTAGATGCCTAGTGCCCTTATGGCTCTAATCTGATAGTGGTAGTGGGGTGGTAGATACCTAGTCTCCATTATGGCTCTAATCTGATAGTGGTAGTGGGGTGGTAGATACCTAGTCTCCCTTATGGCTCTAATCTGATTGTAGTAGTGGAGTGGTAGATGCCTAGTGCCATTATGGCTCTAATCTGATAGTGGTAATGGGGTGGTAGATGCCTAGTGCCTTTATGGCTCTAATCTAATAGTGGTAGTGGGGTGGTAGATACCTAGTCTCCATTATGGCTCTAATCACATAGTGGTAGTGGGGTGGTAGATACCTAGTCTCCATTATGGCTCTAATCTGATAGAGGTAGATGGGTGGTAGATACCTAGTCTCCATTTTGGCTATAATCTGATAGTGGTAGTGGGGTGGTAGACACCTAGTCTCCATTATGGCTCTAATCTGATAGTGGTAGTGGGGTGGGAGATACCTAGTCTCCATTAAGGCTCTAATCTGATAGTGGTAGTGGGGTGGTAGATGCCTAGTGCCCTTATGGCTCTAATCTGATAGTGGTAGTGGGGTGGTAGATACCTAGTCTCCCTTATGGCTCTAATCTGGTAGTAGTAGTGGGGTGGTAGATGCCTAGTGCCCTTATGGCTCTTATCTGATAGTGGTAGTGGGGTGGTAGATGCCTAGTGCCCTTATGGCTCTAATCTGATAGTGGTAGTGGGGTGGTAGATACCTTATCTCCATTATTGCTCTAATCTGATAGTGGTAGTGGGGTGGTAGATACCTTGTCTCCATTATGGCTCTAATCTGATAGTGGTAGTGGGGTGGTAGATGTCTAGTCTCCATTATGGCTCTAATCTGATAGTGGTAGTGGGGTGGTAGATACCTAGTCTCCATTATTGCTCTAATCACATAGTGGTAGTGGGGTGGTTGATACCTAGTCTCCATTATGGCTCTAATCTGATAGTGGTAGTGGGGTGGGAGATACCTAGTCTCCATTATGGCTCTAATCTGATAGAGGTAGTAGGGTGGTAGATACCTAGTCTCCATTATGGCTCTAATCTGATAGTGGTAGTGGGGTGGTAGATGTCTAGTGCCCTTATGGCTCTAATCTGATAGTGGTAGATGTCTAGTCTCCATTATGGCTCTAATCTGATAGTGGTAGTGGGGTGGTAGATGCCTAGAGCCCGTATGGCTCTAATCTGATAGTGGTAGTGGGGTGTTAGATACCTAGTCTCCATTATGGCTCTAATCTGATAGAGGTAGTGGGGTGGTAGATACCTAGTCTCCATTATGGCTCTAATCTGATAGTGGTAGTGGGGTGGGAGATACCTAGTCTCCATTATGGCTCTAATCTGATAGTGGTAGTGGGGTGGTAGATACCTAGTCTCCATTATTGCTCTAATCACATAGTGGTAGTGGGGTGGTAGATACCTAGTCTCCATTATGGCTCTAATCTGATAGTGGTAGTGGGGTGGTAGACACCTAGTCTCCATTATGGCTCTAATCTGATAGTGGTAGTGGGGTGGTAGACACCTAGTCTCCATTATGGCTCTAATCTGATAGTGGTAGTGGGGTGGTAGATACCTAGTCTCCATTATGGCTCTAATCTGATAGTGGTAGTGGGGTGGTAGATACCTAGTCTCCATTATTGCTCTAATCACATAGTGGTAGTGGGGTGGTAGATACCTAGTCTCCATTATGGCTCTAATCTGATAGTGGTAGTGGGGTGGTAGACACCTAGACTCAATTATGGCTCTAATCTGATAGTGGTAGTGGGGTGGTAGATGCCTAGTGCCTTTATGGCTCTAATCTAATAGTGGTAGTGGGGTGGTAGATATCTAGTCTCCATTATGGCTCTAATCTGATAGTGGTAGTGGGGTGGTAGATACCTAGTCTCCATTATGGCTCTAATCTGATAGTGGTAGTGGGGTGGTAGATACCTAGTCTCCATTATGGCTCTAATCACATAGTGGTAGTGGGGTGGTAGATACCTAGTCTCCATTATGGCTCTAATCTGATAGAGGTAGATGGGTGGTAGATACCTAGTCTCCATTATGGCTCTAATCTGATAGTGGTAGTGGGGTGGTAGACACCTAGTCTCCATTATGGCTCTAATCTGATAGTGGTAGTGGGGTGGGAGATACCTATTCTCCATTATGGCTCTAATCTGATAGTGGTAGTGGGGTGGTAGATGCCTAGTGCCCTTATGGCTCTAATCTGATAGTGGTAGTGGGGTGGTAGATACCTAGTCTCCCTTATGGCTCTAATCTGGTAGTAGTAGTGGGGTGGTAGATGCCTATTGCCCTTATGGCTCTAATCTGATAGTGGTAGTGGGGTGGTAGATACCTAGTCTCCCTTATGGCTCTAATCTGGTAGTAGTAGTGGGGTGGTAGATGCCTAGTGCCCTTATGGCTCTAATCTGATAGTGGTAGTGGGGTGGTAGATACCTAGTCTCCATTATGGCTCTAATCTGATAGTGGTAGTGGGGTGGTAGATGCCTAGTGCCCTTATGGCTCTAATCAGGTAGTGGTAGTGGGGTGGTAGCAACCAAGTCTCCATTATGGCTCTAATCTTATAAAGGTAGTGGGGTGGTAGATGTCTAGTCTCCGTTTTAGGCTCTAATCTGATAGAGGTAGTGGGGTATCAGATGTCTAGTCTCCCTTGTGGCTCTAATCTGGTAGTGGTAGTGGGGTGGTAGATGTCTAGTGCCCTTATGGCTCTAATCTGGTAGTAGTATTGGGGTGGTAGATGTCTAGTCTCCGTTTTGGCTCTAATCTGGTAGTAGTAGTGGGGTGGTAGATACCTACTCTCCATTATGGCTCTAATCTGATAGTGGAAGTGGGGTATCAGATGTCTAGTCTCCCTTGTGGCTCTAATCTGGTAGTGGTAGTGGGGTGGTAGTTACCTAGTCTCCATTTTGGCTCTAATCAGGTAGTGGTAGTGGGGTGGTAGATGTCTAGTGCCCTTATGGCTCTAATCTGGTAGTAGTAGTGGGGTGGTAGATATATAGTCTCCATTATGGCTCTAATCTGATAGTGGTATTGGGGTGGTAGATGCCTAGTGCCTTTATGGCTCTAATCTAATAGTGGTAGTGGGGTGGTAGATATCTAGTCTCCATTATGGCTCTAATCTGATAGTGGTAGTGGGGTGGTAGATACCTAGTCTCCATTATGGCTCTAATCTGATAGTGGTAGTGGGGTGGTAGATACCTAGTCTCCATTATGGCTCAAATCACATAGTGGTAGTGGGGTGGTAGATACCTAGTCTCCATTATGGCTCTAATCTGATAGAGGTAGATGGGTGGTAGATACCTAGTCTCCATTATGGCTCTAATCTGATAGTGGTAGTGGGGTGGTAGACACCTAGTCTCCATTATGGCTCTAATCTGATAGAGGTAGTGGGGTGGTAGATACCTAGTCTCCATTATGGCTCTAATCTGATAGTGGTAGTGGGGTGGGAGATACCTAGTCTCCATTATGGCTCTAATCTGATAGAGGTAGTAGGGTGGTAGATACCTAGTCTCCATTATGGCTCTAATCTGATAGTGGTAGTGGGGTGGTAGATGTCTAGTGCCCTTATGGCTCTAATCTGATAGTGGTAGATGTCTAGTCTCCATTATGGCTCTAATCTGATAGTGGTAGTGGGGTGGTAGATACCTAGTCTCCGTTTTGGCTCTAATCTGGTAGTGGTAGTGGGGTGATAGATACCTAGTCTCCATTATGGCTCTAATCTGATAGTGGTAGTGGGGTGGTAGATGCCTAGAGCCCGTATGGCTCTAATCTGATAGTGGTAGTGGGGTGTTAGATACCTAGTCTCCATTATGGCTCTAATCTGATAGAGGTAGTGGGGTGGTAGATACCTAGTCTCCATTATGGCTCTAATCTGATAGAGGTAGTGGGGTGGGAGATACCTAGTCTCCATTATGGCTCTAATCTGATAGTGGTAGTGGGGTGGTAGATACCTAGTCTCCATTATTGCTCTAATCACATAGTGGTAGTGGGGTGGTAGATACCTTGTCTCCATTATGGCTCTAATCTGATAGTGGTAGTGGGGTGGTAGATACCTAGTCTCCATTATGGCTCTAATCTGATAGTGGTAGTGGGGTGGTAGACACCTAGTCTCCATTATGGCTCTAATCTGATAGTGGTAGTGGGGTGGTAGACACCTAGTCTCCATTATGGCTCTAATCTGATAGTGGTAGTGGGGTGGGAGATACCTAGTCTCCATTATGGCTATAATCTGATAGAGGTAGTGGGGTGGTAGATGCCTACAGCCCGTATGGCTCTAATCTGATAGTGGTAGTGGGGTGGTAGATACCTAGTCTCCATTATTGCTCTAATCACATAGTGGTAGTGGGGTGGTAGATACCTAGTCTCCATTATGGCTCTAATCTGATAGTGGTAGTGGGGTGGTAGACACCTAGACTCAATTATGGCTCTAATCTGATAGTGGTATTGGGGTGGTAGATGCCTAGTGCCTTTATGGCTCTAATCTAATAGTGATAGTGGGGTGGTAGATACCTAGTCTCCATTATGGCTCTAATCTGATAGTGGTAGTGGGGTGGTAGATACCTAGTCTCCATTATGGCTCTAATCTGATAGTGGTAGTGGGGTGGTAGATACCTAGTCTCCATTATGGCTCAAATCACATAGTGGTAGTGGGGTGGTAGATACCTAGTCTCCATTATGGCTCTAATCTGATAGAGGTAGATGGGTGGTAGATACCTAGTCTCCATTATGGCTTTAATCTGATAGTGGTAGTGGGGTGGTAGACACCTAGTCTCCATTATGGCTCTAATCTGATAGTGGTAGTGGGGTGGGAGATACCTATTCTCCATTATGGCTCTAATCTGATAGTGGTAGTGGGGTGGTAGATGCCTATTGCCCTTATGGCTCTAATCTGATAGTGGTAGTGGGGTGGTAGATACCTAGTCTCCCTTATGGCTCTAATCTGGTAGTAGTAGTGGGGTGGTAGATGCCTATTGCCCTTATGGCTCTAATCTGATAGTGGTAGTGGGGTGGTAGATACCTAGTCTCCCTTATGGCTCTAATCTGGTAGTAGTAATGGGGTGGTAGATGCCTAGTGCCCTTATGGCTCTAATCTGATAGTGGTAGTTGGTTGGTAGATACCTAGTCTCCATTATGGCTCTAATCTGATAGTGGTAGTGGGGTGGTAGATGCCTAGTGCCCTTATGGCTCTAATCTGGTAGTGGTAGTGGGGTGGTAGCAACCAAGTCTCCATTATGGCTCTAATCTTATAAAGGTAGTGGGGTGGTAGATGTCTAGTCTCCGTTTTAGGCTCTAATCTGATAGAGGTAGTGGGGTATCAGATGTCTAGTCTCCCTTGTGGCTCTAATCTGGTAGTGGTAGTGGGGTGGTAGATGTCTAGTGCCCTTATGGCTCTAATCTGGTAGTAGTATTGGGGTGGTAGATGTCTAGTCTCCGTTTTGGCTCTAATCTGGTAGTAGTAGTGGGGTGGTAGATACCTACTCTCCATTATGGCTCTAATCTGATAGTGGAAGTGGGGTATCAGATGTCTAGTCTCCCTTGTGGCTCTAATCTGGTAGTGGTAGTGGGGTGGTAGTTACCTAGTCTCCATTTTGGCTCTAATCTGGTAGTGGTAGTGGGGTGGTAGATGTCTAGTGCCCTTATGGCTCTAATCTGGTAGTAGTAGTGGGGTGGTAGATATCTAGTCTCCATTATGGCTCTAATCTGATAGTGGTAGTGGGGTGGAAGATACCTAGTCTCCATTATGGCTCTAATCTGATAGAGGTAGTGGGGTGGTAGATACCTAGTCTCCATTATGGCTCTAATCTGGTAGTGGTAGTGGGGTGGTAGATACCTAGTCTCCATTATGGCTCTAATCTGATAGAGGTAGATGGGTGGTAGATACCTAGTCTCCATTATGGCTCTAATCTGATAGTGGTAGTGGGGTGGTAGACACCTAGTCTCCATTATGGCTCTAATCTGATAGAGGTAGTGGGGTGGTAGATACCTAGTCTCCATTATGGCTCTAATCTGATAGTGGTAGTGGGGTGGGAGATACCTAGTCTCCATTATGGCTCTAATCTGATAGAGGTAGTAGGGTGGTAGATACCTAGTCTCCATTATGGCTCTAATCTGATAGTGGTAGTGGGGTGGTAGATGTCTAGTGCCCTTATGGCTCTAATCTGATAGTGGTAGATGTCTAGTCTCCATTATGGCTCTAAATCTGATAGTGGTAGTGGGGTGGTAGATACCTAGTCTCCGTTTTGGCTCTAATCTGGTAGTGGTAGTGGGGTGATAGATACCTAGTCTCCATTATGGCTCTAATCTGATAGTGGTAGTGGGGTGGTAGATGCCTAGAGCCCGTATGGCTCTAATCTGATAGTGGTAGTGGGGTGGTAGATACCTAGTCTCCATTATGGCTCAAATCACATAGTGGTAGTGGGGTGGTAGATACCTAGTCTCCATTATGGCTCTAATCTGATAGAGGTAGATGGGTGGTAGATACCTAGTCTCCATTATGGCTCTAATCTGATAGTGGTAGTGGGGTGGTAGACACCTAGTCTCCATTATGGCTCTAATCTGATAGTGGTAGTGGGGTGGGAGATACCTATTCTCCATTATGGCTCTAATCTGATAGTGGTAGTGGGGTGGTAGATGCCTATTGCCCTTATGGCTCTAATCTGATAGTGGTAGTGGGGTGGTAGATACCTAGTCTCCCTTATGGCTCTAATATGGTAGTAGTAGTGGGGTGGTAGATGCCTATTGCCCTTATGGCTCTAATCTGATAGTGGTAGTGGGGTGGTAGATACCTAGTCTCCCTTATGGCTCTAATCTGGTAGTAGGTGGGGTGGTAGATGCCTAGTGCCCTTATGGCTCTAATCTGATAGTGGTAGTGGGTTGGTAGATACCTAGTCTCCATTATGGCTCTAATCTGATAGAGGTAGTGGGGTGGTAGATACCTAGTCTCCATTATGGCTCTAATCTGATAGAGGTAGTGGGGTGGGAGATACCTAGTCTCCATTATGGCTCTAATCTGATAGTGGTAGTGGGGTGGTAGATACCTAGTCTCCATTATTGCTCTAATCACATAGTGGTAGTGGGGTGGTAGATACCTTGTCTCCATTATGGCTCTAATCTGATAGTGGTAGTGGGGTGGTAGATACCTAGTCTCCATTATGGCTCTAATCTGATAGTGGTAGTGGGGTGGTAGACACCTAGTCTCCATTATGGCTCTAATCTGATAGTGGTAGTGGGGTGGTAGACACCTAGTCTCCATTATGGCTCTAATCTGATAGTGGTAGTGGGGTGGGAGATACCTAGTCTCCATTATGGCTATAATCTGATAGAGGTAGTGGGGTGGTAGATGCCTACAGCCCGTATGGCTCTAATCTGATAGTGGTAGTGGGGTGGTAGATACCTAGTCTCCATTATTGCTCTAATCACATAGTGGTAGTGGGGTGGTAGATACCTAGTCTCCATTATGGCTCTAATCTGATAGTGGTAGTGGGGTGGTAGATACCTAGTCTCCATTATGGCTCTAATCTGATAGTGGTAGTGGGGTGGTAGATGCCTAGTGCCTTTATGGCTCTAATCTAATAGTGGTAGTGGGGTGGTAGATATCTAGTCTCCATTATGGCTCTAATCTGATAGTGGTAGTGGGGTGGTAGATACCTAGTCTCCATTATGGCTCTAATCTGATAGTGGTAGTGGGGTGGTAGATACCTAGTCTCCATTATGGCTCAAATCACATAGTGGTAGTGGGGTGGTAGATACCTAGTCTCCATTATGGCTCTAATCTGATAGAGGTAGATGGGTGGTAGATACCTAGTCTCCATTATGGCTCTAATCTGATAGTGGTAGTGGGGTGGTAGACACCTAGTCTCCATTATGGCTCTAATCTGATAGTGGTAGTGGGGTGGGAGATACCTATTCTCCATTATGGCTCTAATCTGATAGTGGTAGTGGGGTGGTAGATGCCTATTGCCCTTATGGCTCTAATCTGATAGTGGTAGTGGGGTGGTAGATACCTAGTCTCCCTTATGGCTCTAATCTGGTAGTAGTAGTGGGGTGGTAGATGCCTATTGCCCTTATGGCTCTAATCTGATAGTGGTAGTGGGGTGGTAGATACCTAGTCTCCCTTATGGCTCTAATCTGGTAGTAGTAATGGGGTGGTAGATGCCTAGTGCCCTTATGGCTCTAATCTGATAGTGGTAGTGGGTTGGTAGATACCTAGTCTCCATTATGGCTCTAATCTGATAGTGGTAGTGGGGTGGTAGATGCCTAGTGCCCTTATGGCTCTAATCTGGTAGTGGTAGTGGGGTGGTAGCAACCAAGTCTCCATTATGGCTCTAATCTTATAAAGGTAGTGGGGTGGTAGATGTCTAGTCTCCGTTTTAGGCTCTAATCTGATAGAGGTAGTGGGGTATCAGATGTCTAGTCTCCCTTGTGGCTCTAATCTGGTAGTGGTAGTGGGGTGGTAGATGTCTAGTGCCCTTATGGCTCTAATCTGGTAGTAGTATTGGGGTGGTAGATGTCTAGTCTCCGTTTTGGCTCTAATCTGGTAGTAGTAGTGGGGTGGTAGATACCTACTCTCCATTATGGCTCTAATCTGATAGTGGAAGTGGGGTATCAGATGTCTAGTCTCCCTTGTGGCTCTAATCTGGTAGTGGTAGTGGGGTGGTAGTTACCTAGTCTCCATTTTGGCTCTAATCTGGTAGTGGTAGTGGGGTGGTAGATGTCTAGTGCCCTTATGGCTCTAATCTGGTAGTAGTAGTGGGGTGGTAGATATCTAGTCTCCATTATGGCTCTAATCTGATAGTGGTAGTGGGGTGGAAGATACCTAGTCTCCATTATGGCTCTAATCTGATAGAGATAGTGGGGTGGTAGATACCTAGTCTCCATTATGGCTCTAATCTGGTAGTGGTAGTGGGGTGGTAGATACCTAGTCTCCATTATGGCTCTAATCTGATAGTGGTAGTGGGGTGGTAGATACCTAGTCTCCATTATGGCTCTAATCTGGTAGTGGTAGTGGTGTGGTAGATACCTAGTCTCCACTATGGCTCTAATCTGATAGTGGTAGTGGGGTGGTAGTTACCTAGTCTCCATTTTGGCTCTAATCTGGTAGTGGTAGTGGGGTGGTAGATGTCTAGTCTCCATTATGGCTCTAATCTGATAGTGGTAGTGGGGTGGTAGATACCTAGTCTCCATTATTGCTCTAATCACATAGTGGTAGTGGGGTGGTAGATACCTAGTCTCCATTATGGCTCTAATCTGATAGTGGTAGTGGGGTGGGAGATACCTAGTCTCCATTATGGCTCTAATCTGATAGAGGTAGTGGGGTGGTAGATACCTAGTCTCCATTATGGCTCTAATCTGATAGTGGTAGTGGGGTGGTAGATGTCTAGTGCCCTTATGGCTCTAATCTGATAGTGGTAGTGGGGTGGTAGATGTCTAGTGCCCTTATGGCTCTAATCTGATAGTGGTAGATGTCTAGTCTCCATTATGGCTCTAAATCTGATAGTGGTAGTGGGGTGGTAGATACCTAGTCTCCGTTTTGGCTCTAATCTGGTAGTGGTAGTGGGGTGATAGATACCTAGTCTCCATTATGGCTCTAATCTGATAGTGGTAGTGGGGTGGTAGATGCCTAGAGCCTGTATGGCTCTAATCTGATAGTGGTAGTGGGGTGGTAGATACCTAGTCACCATTATGGCTCTAATCTGAAAGAGGTAGTGGGGTGATAGATACCTAGTCTCCATTATGGCTCTAATCTGATAGAGGTAGTGGGGTGGGAGATACCTAGTCTCCATTATGGCTCTAATCTGATAGTGGTAGTGGGGTGGTAGATGTCTAGTCTCCATTATGGCTCTAATCTGATAGTGGTAGTGGGGTGGTAGATACCTAGTCTCCATTATTGCTCTAATCACATAGTGGTAGTGGGGTGGTAGATACCTAGTCTCCATTATGGCTCTAATCTGATAGTGGTAGTGGGGTGGTAGACACCTAGTCTCAATTATGGCTCTAATCTGATAGTGGTAGTGGGGTGGTAGATGTCTAGTCTCCGTTTTAGGCTCTAATCTGGTAGTAGTAGTAAGGTGTTAGATGTCTCGTGCCCTTATGGCTCTAATCTGGTAGTGGTAGTGGGGTGGTAGATACCTAGTCTCCATTATGGCTCTAATCTGATAGTGGGAGTGGGGTGGTAGATACCTAGTCTCCATTATGGCTCTAATCTGATAGTGGTAGTGGGGTGGTAGATGCCTAGTGCCCGTATGGCTCTAATCTGAAAGTGGTAGTGTGGTGGTAGATGCCAAGTGCCCTTATGGCTCTAATCTGATAGAGGTAGTGGGGTGGTAGATACCTAGTCTCCATTATGAATCTAATCTGATAGTGGTAGTGGGCTGGTAGATACCTAGTCTCCATTATGGCTCTAATCTGATAGTGGTAGTGGGGTGGTAGTTACCTAGTCTCCATTTTGGCTCTAATCTGGTAGTGGTAGTGTGCTGGTAGATACCAAGTCTCCATTTTGGCTCTAATCTGGCAGTGGTAGTGTGCTGGTAGATACCAAGTCTCCATTATGGCTCTAATCTTATAAAGGTAGTGTGGTGGTAGATGTCTAGTCTCCGTTTCATGCTCTAATCTGGTAGTAGTAGTGGGGTGTTAGATGTCTAGTGCCCTTATGGCTCTAATCTGGTAGTGGTAGTGGGGTGGTAGATACCTAGTCTCCATTATGGCTCTAATCTGATAGTGGGAGTGGGGTGGTAGATACCTAGTCTCCATTATGGCTCTAATCTGAAAGAAGTAGTGGGGTGGTAGATACCTAGTCTCCCTTATGGCTCTAATCTGATAGTGATAGTGGGGTGGTAGATGTCTAGTGCTCTTATGGTTCTAATCTGATAGTGGTAGTGTGGTGGTAGATGCCTAGTGCCCTTATGGCTGTAATCTGATAGTGGTAGTGGGGTGGTAGATACCTAGTCTCCATTATGGCTCTAATCTGATAGTGGTAGTGGGGTGGTAGATACCTAGTCTCCATGTTGGCTCTAATCTGGTAGTGGTAGTGTGCTGGTAGATACCAAGTCTCCATTATGGCTCTAATCTGATAGTGGTAGTGGGGTGGTAGATGTCTAGTCTCCGTTTTAGGCTCTAATCTGGTAGTAGTAGTGGTGTGTTAGATATCTAGTGCCCTTATGGCTCTAATCTGGTAGTGGTAGTGGGGTGGTAGCAACCAAGTCTCCATTATGGCTCTAATCTTATAAAGGTAGTGGGGTGGTAGATGTCTAGTCTCCGTTTTAGGCTCTAATCTGATAGAGGTAGTGGGGTATCAGATGTCTAGTCTCCCTTGTGGCTCTAATCTGGTAGTGGTAGTGGGGTGGTAGATGTCTAGTGCCCTTATGGCTCTAATCTGGTACTAGTATTGGGGTGGTAGATGTCTAGTCTCCGTTTTGGCTCTAATCTGGTAGTAGTAGTGGGGTGGAAGATACCTAGTCTCCATTATGGCTCTAATCTGATAGTGGAAGTGGGGTATCAGATGTCTAGTCTCCCTTGTGGCTCTAATCTGGTAGTGGTAGTGGGGTGGTAGTTACCTAGTCTCCATTTTGGCTCTAATCTGGTAGTGGTAGTGGGGTGGTAGATGTCTAGTGCCCTTATGGCTCTAATCTGGTAGTAGTAGTGGGGTGGTAGATATCTAGTCTCCATTATGGCTCTAATCTGATAGTGGTAGTGGGGTGGAAGATACCTAGTCTCCATTATGGCTCTAATCTGATAGAGGTAGTGGGGTGGTAGATACCTAGTCTCCATTATGGCTCTAATCTGGTAGTGGTAGTGGAGTGGTAGATACCTAGTCTCCATTATGGCTCTAATCTGATAGTGGTAGTGGGGTGGTAGTTACCTAGTCTCCATTTTGGCTCTAATCTGGTAGTGGTAGTGGGGTGGTAGATGTCTAGTGCCCTTATGGCTCTAATCTGGTAGTGGTAGTGGGGTGGTAGATGTCTAGTGCCCTTATGGCTCTAATCTGGTAGTAGTAGTGGGGTGGTAGATGTCTAGTGCCCTTGTGGCTCTAATCTGATAGAGGTAGTGGGGTGGTAGATGTCTAGTCTCCGTTTTGGCTCTAATCTGGTAGTAGTAGTGGGGTGGTAGATACCTACTCTCCATTATGGCTCTAATCTGATAGTGGTAGTGGGGTATCAGATGTCTAGTCTCCCTTGTGGCTCTAATCTGATAGAGGTAGTGGGGTGTTACTGACTAGTCTCTATTATTGCACTAATCTGACAGAGGTAGTGGGGTATCAGATGTCTAGTCTCCCTTGAGGCTCTAATCTGGTAGTGGTAGTGGGGTGGTAGATGTCTAGTGCCCTTATGGCTCTAATCTGGTAGTGGTAGTGGGGTGGTAGATGTCTAGTGCCCTTATGGCTCTAATCTGGTAGTAGTAGTGGGGTGGTAGATGTCTAGTCTCCGTTTTGGCTCTAATCTGGTAGTAGTAGTGGGGTGGTAGATATCTAGTCTCCATTATGGCTCTAATCTGATAGTGGTAGTGGGGTGGTAGATACCTAGTCTCCATTATGGCTCTAATCTGGTAGTGGTAGTGGGGTGGTAGATACCTAGTCTCCATTATGGCTCTAATCTGATAGTGGTAGTGGGGTGGTAGATACCTAGTCTCCATTATGGCTCTAATCTGGTAGTGGTAGTGGTGTGGTAGATACCTAGTCTCCATTATGGCTCTAATCTGGTAGTGGTAGTGGGGTGGTAGATACCTAGTCTCCATTATGGCTCTAATCTGAAAGTGGTAGTGGGGTGGTAGATACCTAGTCTCCATTATGGCTCTAATCTGATAGAGGTAGTGGGGTATCAGATGTCTAGTCTCCCTTGTGGCTCTAATCTGGCAGTAGTAGTGGGGTGGTAGATATCTAGTCTCCATTATGGCTCTAATCTGATAGTGGTAGTGGGGTGGAAGATACCTAGTCTCCATTATGGCTCTAATCTGATAGAGGTAGTGGGGTGGTAGATACCTAGTCTCCATTATGGCTCTAATCTGGTAGTGGTAGTGGGGTGGTAGATACCTAGTCTCCATTATGGCTCTAATCTGATAGTGGTAGTGGGGTGGTAGATACCTAGTCTCCATTATGGCTCTAATCTGGTAGTGATAGTGGTGTGGTAGATACCTAGTCTCCACTATGGCTCTAATCTGATAGTGGTAGTGGGGTGGTAGTTACCTAGTCTCCATTTTGGCTCTAATCTGGTAGTGGTAGTGGGGTGGTAGATGTCTAGTCTCCATTATGGCTCTAATCTGATAGTGGTAGTGGGGTGGTAGATACCTAGTCTCCATTATTGCTCTAATCACATAGTGGTAGTGGGGTGGTAGATACCTAGTCTCCATTATGGCTCAAATCTGATAGTGGTAGTGGGGTGGGAGATACCTAGTCTCCATTATGGCTCTAATCTGATAGAGGTAGTGGGGTGGTAGATACCTAGTCTCCATTATGGCTCTAATCTGATAGTGGTAGTGGGGTGGTAGATGTCTAGTGCCCTTATGGCTCTAATCTGATAGTGGTAGTGGGGTGGTAGATGTCTAGTGCCCTTATGGCTCTAATCTGATAGTGGTAGATGTCTAGTCTCCATTATGGCTCTAAATCTGATAGTGGTAGTGGGGTGGTAGATACCTAGTCTCCGTTTTGGCTCTAATCTGGTAGTGGTAGTGGGGTGATAGATACCTAGTCTCCATTATGGCTCTAATCTGATAGTGGTAGTGGGGTGGTAGATGCCTAGAGCCCGTATGGCTCTAATCTGATAGTGGTAGTGGGGTGGTAGATACCTAGTCACCATTATGGCTCTAATCTGAAAGAGGTAGTGGGGTGATAGATACCTAGTCTCCATTATGGCTCTAATCTGATAGAGGTAGTGGGGTGGGAGATACCTAGTCTCCATTATGGCTCTAATCTGATAGTGGTAGTGGGGTGGTAGATGTCTAGTCTCCATTATGGCTCTAATCTGATAGTGGTAGTGGGGTGGTAGATACCTAGTCTCCATTATTGCTCTAATCACATAGTGGTAGTGGGGTGGTAGATACCTAGTCTCCATTATGGCTCTAATCTGATAGTGGTAGTGGGGTGGTAGACACCTAGTCTCAATTATGGCTCTAATCTGATAGTGGTAGTGGGGTGGTAGTTACCTAGTCTCCATTTTGGCTCTAATCTGGTAGTGGTAGTGTGCTGGTAGATACCAAGTCTCCATTTTGGCTCTAATCTGGCAGTGGTAGTGTGCTGGTAGATACCAAGTCTCCATTATGGCTCTAATCTTATAAAGGTAGTGTGGTGGTAGATGTCTAGTCTCCGTTTCAGGCTCTAATCTGGTAGTAGTAGTGGGGTGTTAGATGTCTAGTGCCCTTATGGCTCTAATCTGGTAGTGGTAGTGGGGTGGTAGATACCTAGTCTCCATTATGGCTCTAATCTGATAGTGGGAGTGGGGTGGTAGATACCTAGTCTCCATTATGGCTCTAATCTGATAGAAGTAGTGGGGTGGTAGATACCTAGTCTCCCTTATGGCTCTAATCTGATAGTGGTAGTGGGGTGGTAGATGTCTAGTGCTCTTATGGTTCTAATCTGATAGTGGTAGTGTGGTGGTAGATGCCTAGTGCCCTTATGGCTGTAATCTGATAGTGGTAGTGGGGTGGTAGATACCTAGTCTCCATTATGGCTCTAATCTGATAGTGGTAGTGGGGTGGTAGATACCTAGTCCCCATGTTGGCTCTAATCTGGTAGTGGTAGTGTGCTGGTAGATACCAAGTCTCCATTATGGCTCTAATCTGATAGTGGTAGTGGGGTGGTAGATGTCTAGTCTTCGTTTTAGGCTCTAATCTGGTAGTAGTAGTGGTGTGTTAGATATCTAGTGCCCTTATGGCTCTAATCTGGTAGTGGTAGTGGGGTGGTAGCAACCAAGTCTCCATTATGGCTCTAATCTTATAAAGGTAGTGGGGTGGTAGATGTCTAGTCTCCGTTTTAGGCTCTAATCTGATAGAGGTAGTGGGGTATCAGATGTCTAGTCTCCCTTGTGGCTCTAATCTGGTAGTGGTAGTGGGGTGGTAGATGTCTAGTGCCCTTATGGCTCTAATCTGGTAGTAGTATTGGGGTGGTAGATGTCTAGTCTCCGTTTTGGCTCTAATCTGGTAGTAGTAGTGGGGTGGTAGATACCTACTCTCCATTATGGCTCTAATCTGATAGTGGAAGTGGGGTATCAGATGTCTAGTCTCCCTTGTGGCTCTAATCTGGTAGTGGTAGTGGGGTGGTAGTTACCTAGTCTCCATTTTGGCTCTAATCTGGTAGTGGTAGTGGGGTGGTAGATGTCTAGTGCCCTTATGGCTCTAATCTGGTAGTAGTAGTGGGGTGGTAGATGTCTAGTGCCCTTGTGGCTCTAATCTGATAGAGGTAGTGGGGTGGTAGATGTCTAGTCTCCGTTTTGGCTCTAATCTGGTAGTAGTAGTGGGGTGGTAGATACCTACTCTCCATTATGGCTCTAATCTGATAGTGGTAGTGGGGTATCAGATGTCTAGTCTCCCTTGTGGCTCTAATCTGATAGAGGTAGTGGGGTGTTACTGACTAGTCTCTATTATTGCACTAATCTGACAGAGGTAGTGGGGTATCAGATGTCTAGTCTCCCTTGTGGCTCTAATCTGGTAGTGGTAGTGGGGTGGTAGATGTCTAGTGCCCTTATGGCTCTAATCTGGTAGTGGTAGTGGGGTGGTAGATGTCTAGTGCCCTTATGGCTCTAATCTGGTAGTAGTAGTGGGGTGGTAGATGTCTAGTCTCCGTTTTGGCTCTAATCTGGTAGTGGTAGTGGGGTGGTAGATACCTAGTCTCCATTATGGCTCTAATCTGGTAGTGGTAGTGGGGTGGTAGATACCTAGTCTCCATTATGGCTCTAATCTGATAGTGGTAGTGGGGTGGTAGATACCTAGTCTCCATTATGGCTCTAATCTGGTAGTGGTAGTGGTGTGGTAGATACCTAGTCTCCATTATGGCTCTAATCTGGTAGTGGTAGTGGGGTGGTAGATACCTAGTCTCCATTATGGCTCTAATCTGAAAGTGGTAGTGGGGTGGTAGATACCTAGTCTCCATTATGGCTCTAATCTGATAGAGGTAGTGGGGTGGTAGATACCTAGTCTCCATTATGGCTCTAATCTGGTAGTGGTAGTGGGGTGGTAGATTCCTAGTCTCCATTATGGCTCTAATCTGATAGTGGTAGTGGGGTGGTAGATACCTAATCTCCATTATGGCTCTAATCTGGTAGTGGTAGTGGTGTGGTAGATACCTAGTCTCCATTATGGCTCTAATCTGATAGTGGTAGTGGGGTGGTAGTTACCTAGTCTCCATTTTGGCTCTAATCTGGTAGTGGTAGTGGGGTGGTAGATGTCTAGTGCCCTTATGGCTCTAATCTGGTAGTGGTAGTGGGGTGGTAGATGTCTAGTGCCCTTATGGCTCTAATCTGGTAGTAGTAGTGGGGTGGTAGATGTCTAGTGCCCTTGTGGCTCTAATCTGATAGAGGTAGTGGGGTGGTAGATGTCTAGTCTCCGTTTTGGCTCTAATCTGGTAGTAGTAGTGGGGTGGTAGATACCTACTCTCCATTATGGCTCTAATCTGATAGTGGTAGTGGGGTATCAGATGTCTAGTCTCCCTTGTGGCTCTAATCTGATAGAGGTAGTGGGGTGTTACTGACTAGTCTCTATTATTGCACTAATCTGACAGAGGTAGTGGGGTATCAGATGTCTAGTCTCCCTTGTGGCTCTAATCTGGTAGTGGTAGTGGGGTGGTAGATGTCTAGTGCCCTTATGGCTCTAATCTGGTAGTGGTAGTGGGGTGGTAGATGTCTAGTGCCCTTATGGCTCTAATCTGGTAGTAGTAGTGGGGTGGTAGATGTCTAGTCTCCGTTTTGGCTCTAATCTGGTAGTGGTAGTGGGGTGGTAGATACCTAGTCTCCATTATGGCTCTAATCTGGTAGTGGTAGTGGGGTGGTAGATACCTAGTCTCCATTATGGCTCTAATCTGATAGTGGTAGTGGGGTGGTAGATACCTAGTCTCCATTATGGCTCTAATCTGGTAGTGGTAGTGGTGTGGTAGATACCTAGTCTCCATTATGGCTCTAATCTGGTAGTGGTAGTGGGGTGGTAGATACCTAGTCTCCATTATGGCTCTAATCTGAAAGTGGTAGTGGGGTGGTAGATACCTAGTCTCCATTATGGCTCTAATCTGATAGAGGTAGTGGGGTGGTAGATACCTAGTCTCCATTATGGCTCTAATCTGATAGAGGTAGTGGGGTGGTAGATGTCTAGTCTCCATTATGGCTCTAATCTGATAGTGGTAGTGGGGTGGTAGATTCCTAGTCTCCATTATGGCTCTAATCTGATAGTGGTAGTGGGGTGGTAGATACCTAGTCTCCATTATGGCTCTAATCTGGTAGTGGTAGTGGTGTGGTAGATACCTAGTCTCCATTATGGCTCTAATCTGATAGTGGTAGTGGGGTGGTAGTTACCTAGTCTCCATTTTGGCTCTAATCTGGTAGTGGTAGTGGGGTGGTAGATGTCTAGTGCCCTTATGGCTCTAATCTGGTAGTGGTAGTGGGGTGGTAGATGTCTAGTGCCCTTATGGCTCTAATCTGGTAGTAGTAGTGGGGTGGTAGATGTCTAGTGTCCGTTTTGGCTCTAATCTGGTAGTAGTAGTGGGGTGGTAGATATCTAGTCTCCATTATGGCTCTAATCTGATAGTGGTAGTAGGGTGGTAGATACCTAGTCTCCATTATGGCTCTAATCTGGTAGTGGTAGTGGGGTGGTAGATACCTTGTCTCCATTATGGCTCTAATCTGATAGTGGTAGTGGGGTGGTAGATACCTAGTCTCCATTATGGCTCTAATGTGGTAGTGGTAGTGGTGTGGTAGATACCTAGTCTCCATTATGGCTCTAATCTGGTAGTGGTAGTGGGGTGGTAGATACCTAGTCTCCATTATGGCTCTAATCTGAAAGTGGTAGTGGGGTGGTAGATACCTAGTCTCCATTATGGCTCTAATCTGATAGAGGTAGTGGGGTGTTACTGACTAGTCTCTATTATGGCTCTAATCTGATAGAGGTAGTGGGGTATCAGATGTCTAGTCTCCCTTGTGGCTCTAATCTGGTAGTGGTAGTGGGGTGGTAGATGTCTAGTGCCCTTATGGCTCTAATCTGGTAGTAGTAGTGGGGTGGTAGATGTCTAGTCTCGGTTTTGGCTCTAATCTGGTAGTAGTAGTGGGGTGGTAGATACCTACTCTCCATTATGGCTCTAATCTGATAGTGGAAGTGGGGTATCAGATGTCTAGTCTCCCTTGTGGCTCTAATCTGATAGTGGTAGTGGGGTGGTAGATACCTAGTCTCCATTATGGCTCTAATCTGATTGTGGTAGTGGGGTGGTAGATGTCTAGTGCCCTTATTGCTCTAATCTGATAGTGGTTGCGGGGTGGTAGATGCCTAGTGCCCTTATGGCTCTAATCTGATAGTGGTAGTGTGGTGGTAGATGTCTAGTGCCCTTATGGCTCTAATCTGATAGTGGTAGCGGGGTGGTAGAGGCCTAGTGCCCTTATGGTTCTAATCTGATAGTGGTAGTGTGGTGGTAGATGCCTAGTGCCCTTATGGCTCTAATCTGATAGTGGTAGTAGGGTGGTAGATACATAGTCTCCATTATGGCTCTAATCTGATAGTGGTAGTGGGGTGGTAGATACATAGTCTCCATTTTGGCTCTAATCTGGTAGTGGTAGTGTGCTGGTAGATACCAAGTCTCCATTATGGCTCTAATCTTATAAAGGTAGTGGGGTGGTAGATGTCTAGTCTCCGTTTTAGGCTCTAATCTGGTAGTAGTAGTGGGGTGTTAGATGTCTAGTGCCCTTATGGCTCTAATCTGGTAGTGGTAGTGGGGTGGTAGATACCAAGTCTCCATTATGGCTCTAATCTTATAAAGGTAGTGGGGTGGTAGATGTTTAGTCTCCGTTTTAGGCTCTAATCTGATAGTGGTAGTGGGGTGGTAGATGTCTAGTCTCCGTTTTAGGCTCTAATCTGATAGTGGTAGTGGAGTGGTAGATATCTAGTCTCCATTATGGCTCTAATCTGATAGTGGTAGTGTGGTGGATGATACCTAGTCTCCATTATGGCTCTAATCTGGTAGTGGTAGAGGAAGGAAGATACCTAGTCTCCATTATGGCTCTAATCTGGTAGTGGTAGTGGGGTGGTAGATATCTAGTCTCCATTATGGCTGTAATCTGATAGTGGTAGTGTGGTGGATGATACCTAGTCTCCATTATGGCTGTAATCTGGTAGTGGTAGTGGGGTGGAAGATACCTAGTCTCCATTATGGCTCTAATCTGATAGTGGTAGTGGGGTGGTAGATACCTAGTCTCCATGTTGGCTCTAATCTGGTAGTGGTAGTGTGCTGGTAGATACCAAGTCTCCATTATGGCTCTAATCTGATAGTGGTAGTGGGGTGGTAGATGTCTAGTCTCCGTTTTAGGCTCTAATCTGGTAGTAGTAGTGGTGTGTTAGATATCTAGTGCCCTTATGGCTCTAATCTGGTAGTGGTAGTGGGGTGGTAGCAACCAAGTCTCCATTATGGCTCTAATCTTATAAAGGTAGTGGGGTGGTAGATGTCTAGTCTCCGTTTTAGGCTCTAATCTGATAGAGGTAGTGGGGTATCAGATGTCTAGTCTCCCTTGTGGCTCTAATCTGGTAGTGGTAGTGGGGTGGTAGATGTCTAGTGCCCTTATGGCTCTAATCTGGTAGTAGTATTGGGGTGGTAGATGTCTAGTCTCCGTTTTGGCTCTAATCTGGTAGTAGTAGTGGGGTGGTAGATACCTACTCTCCATTATGGCTCTAATCTGATAGTGGAAGTGGGGTATCAGATGTCTAGTCTCCCTTGTGGCTCTAATCTGGTAGTGGTAGTGGGGTGGTAGATACCTAGTCTCCATTTTGGCTCTAATCTGGTAGTGGTAGTGGGGTGGTAGATGTCTAGTGCCCTTATGGCTCTAATCTGGTAGTAGTAGTGGGGTGGTAGATGTCTAGTGCCCTTGTGGCTCTAATCTGATAGAGGTAGTGGGGTGGTAGATGTCTAGTCTCCGTTTTGGCTCTAATCTGGTAGTGGTAGTGGGGTGGTAGATACCTAGTCTCCATTATGGCTCTAATCTGATAGTGGTAGTGGGGTGGTAGATGTCTAGTCTCCCTTGTGGCTCTAATCTGATAGAGGTAGTGGGGTGTTACTGACTAGTCTCTATTATTGCACTAATCTGACAGAGGTAGTGGGGTATCAGATGTCTAGTCTCCCTTGTGGCTCTAATCTGGTAGTGGTAGTGGGGTGGTAGATGTCTAGTGCCCTTATGGCTCTAATCTGGTAGTGGTAGTGGGGTGGTAGATGTCTAGTGCCCTTATGGCTCTAATCTGGTAGTAGTAGTGGGGTGGTAGATGTCTAGTCTCCGTTTTGGCTCTAATCTGGTAGTGGTAGTGGGGTGGTAGATACCTAGTCTCCATTATGGCTCTAATCTGGTAGTGGTAGTGGGGTGGTAGATACCTAGTCTCCATTATGGCTCTAATCTGATAGTGGTAGTGGGGTGGTAGATACCTAGTCTCCATTATGGCTCTAATCTGGTAGTGGTAGTGGTGTGGTAGATACCTAGTCTCCATTATGGCTCTAATCTGGTAGTGGTAGTGGGGTGGTAGATACCTAGTCTCCATTATGGCTCTAATCTGAAAGTGGTAGTGGGGTGGTAGATACCTAGTCTCCATTATGGCTCTAATCTGATAGAGGTAGTGGGGTGGTAGATACCGAGTCTCCATTATGGCTCTAATCTGGTAGTGGTAGTGGGGTGGTAGATTCCTAGTCTCCATTATGGCTCTAATCTGATAGTGGTAGTGGGGTGGTAGATACCTAATCTCCATTATGGCTCTAATCTGGTAGTGGTAGTGGGGTGGTAGATACCTAGTCTCCATTATGGCTCTAATCTGATAGTGGTAGTGGGGTGGTAGTTACCTAGTCTCCATTTTGGCTCTAATCTGGTAGTGGTAGTGGGGTGGTAGATGTCTAGTGCCCTTATGGCTCTAATCTGGTAGTGGTAGTGGGGTGGTAGATGTCTAGTGCCCTTATGGCTCTAATCTGGTAGTAGTAGTGGGGTGGTAGATGTCTAGTGTCCGTTTTGGCTCTAATCTGGTAGTAGTAGTGGGGTGGTAGATATCTAGTCTCCATTATGGCTCTAATCTGATAGTGGTAGTAGGGTGGTAGATACCTAGTCTCCATTATGGCTCTAATCTGGTAGTGGTAGTGGGGTGGTAGATACCTTGTCTCCATTATGGCTCTAATCTGATAGTGGTAGTGGGGTGGTAGATACCTAGTCTCCATTATGGCTCTAATGTGGTAGTGGTAGTGGTGTGGTAGATACCTAGTCTCCATTATGGCTCTAATCTGGTAGTGGTAGTGGGGTGGTAGATACCTAGTCTCCATTATGGCTCTAATCTGAAAGTGGTAGTGGGGTGGTAGATACCTAGTCTCCATTATGGCTCTAATCTGATAGAGGTAGTGGGGTGTTACTGACTAGTCTCTATTATGGCTCTAATCTGATAGAGGTAGTGGGGTATCAGATGTCTAGTCTCCCTTGTGGCTCTAATCTGGTAGTGGTAGTGGGGTGGTAGATGTCTAGTGCCCTTATGGCTCTAATCTGGTAGTAGTAGTGGGGTGGTAGATGTCTAGTCTCGGTTTTGGCTCTAATCTGGTAGTAGTAGTGGGGTGGTAGATACCTACTCTCCATTATGGCTCTAATCTGATAGTGGAAGTGGGGTATCAGATGTCTAGTCTCCCTTGTGGCTCTAATCTGATAGTGGTAGTGGGGTGGTAGATACCTAGTCTCCATTATGGCTCTAATCTGATTGTGGTAGTGGGGTGGTAGATGTCTAGTGCCCTTATTGCTCTAATCTGATAGTGGTTGCGGGGTGGTAGATGCCTAGTGCCCTTATGGCTCTAATCTGATAGTGGTAGTGTGGTGGTAGATGTCTAGTGCCCTTATGGCTCTAATCTGATAGTGGTAGCGGGGTGGTAGAGGCCTAGTGCCCTTATGGTTCTAATCTGATAGTGGTAGTGTGGTGGTAGATGCCTAGTGCCCTTATGGCTCTAATCTGATAGTGGTAGTAGGGTGGTAGATACATAGTCTCCATTATGGCTCTAATCTGATAGTGGTAGTGGGGTGGTAGATACATAGTCTCCATTTTGGCTCTAATCTGGTAGTGGTAGTGTGCTGGTAGATACCAAGTCTCCATTATGGCTCTAATCTTATAAAGGTAGTGGGGTGGTAGATGTCTAGTCTCCGTTTTAGGCTCTAATCTGGTAGTAGTAGTGGGGTGTTAGATGTCTAGTGCCCTTATGGCTCTAATCTGGTAGTGGTAGTGGGGTGGTAGATACCAAGTCTCCATTATGGCTCTAATCTTATAAAGGTAGTGGGGTGGTAGATGTTTAGTCTCCGTTTTAGGCTCTAATCTGATAGTGGTAGTGGGGTGGTAGATGTCTAGTCTCCGTTTTAGGCTCTAATCTGATAGTGGTAGTGGAGTGGTAGATATCTAGTCTCCATTATGGCTCTAATCTGATAGTGGTAGTGTGGTGGATGATACCTAGTCTCCATTATGGCTCTAATCTGGTAGTGGTAGAGGAAGGAAGATACCTAGTCTCCATTATGGCTCTAATCTGGTAGTGGTAGTGGGGTGGTAGATATCTAGTCTCCATTATGGCTGTAATCTGATAGTGGTAGTGTGGTGGATGATACCTAGTCTCCATTATGGCTGTAATCTGGTAGTGGTAGTGGGGTGGAAGATACCTAGTCTCCATTATGGCTCTAACCTGATAGTGGTAGTGGGGTGGTAGATACCTAGTCTCCATTATGGCTCTAATCTGGTAGTGGTAGTGGGGTGGTAGATACCTAGTCTCCATTATGGCTCTAATCTGATAGTGGGAGTGGGGTGGTAGATACCTAGTCTCCATTATGGCTCTAATCTGATAGAAGTAGTGGGGTGGTGGATACCTAGTCTCCATTACGGCTCTAATCTGATAGTGGTAGTGGGGTGGTAGATGTCTAGTGCCCTTATGGCTCTAATCTGATAGTGGTAGCGGGGTGGTAGAGGCCTAGTGCCCTTATGGTTCTAATCTGATAGTGGTAGTGTGGTGGTAGATGCCTAGTGCCCTTATGGCTCTAATCTGATAGTGTTAGTGGGGTGGTAGATACATAGTCTCCATTATGGCTCTAATCTGATAGTGGTAGTGGGGTGGTAGATACCTAGTCTCCATTTTGGCTCTAATCTGGTAGTGGTAGTGTGCTGGTAGACACCAAGTCTCCATTATGGCTCTAATCTTATAAAGGTAGTGGGGTGGTAGATGTCTAGTCTCCGTTTTAGGCTCTAATCTGATAGTGGTAGTGGGGTGGTAGATGTCTAGTCTCCGTTTTAGGCTCTAATCTGATAGTGGTAGTGGAGTGGTAGATATCTAGTCTCCATTATGGCTCTAATCTGATAGTGGTAGTGTGGTGGATGATACCTAGTCTCCATTATGGCTCTAATCTGATAGAGGTAGTGGGCTGGTAGATACCTAGTCTCCATTATGGCTCTAATCTGGTAGTGGTAGAGGAAGGAAGATACCTAGTCTCCATTATGGCTCTAATCTGGTAGTGGTAGTGGGGTGGTAGATATCTAGTCTCCATCATGGCTGTAATCTGATAGTGGTAGTGTGGTGGATGATACCTAGTCTCCATTATGGCTGTAATCTGGTAGTGGTAGTGGGGTGGAAGATACCTAGTCTCCATTATGGCTCTAACCTGATAGTGGTAGTGGGGTGGTAGATACTTAGTCTCCATTATGGCTCTAATCTGGTAGTGGTAGTGGGGTGGTAGATACCTAGTCTCCATTATGGCTCTAATCTGAAAGTGGTAGTGGGGTGGTAGATACCTATTCTCCATTATGGCTCTAATCTGATAGAGGTAGTGGGGTGCTACTGACTAGTCTCTATTATGGCTCTAATCTGATAGAGGTAGTGGGGTATCAGATGTCTAGTCTCCCTTGTGGCTCTAATCTGGTAGTGGTAGTGGGGTGGTAGATGTCTAGTGCCCTTATGGCTCTAATCTGGTAGTAGTAGTGGGGTGGTAGATGTCTAGTCTCCGTTTTGGCTCTAATCTGGTAGTAGTAGTGGGGTGGTAGATACCTACTCTCCATTATGGCTCTAATCTGATAGTGGAAGTGGGGTATCAGATGTCTAGTCTCCCTTGTGGCTCTAATCTGATAGTGGTAGTGGGGTGGTAGATACCTAGTCTCCATTATGGCTCTAATCTGATAGTGGGAGTGGGGTAGTAGATACCTAGTCTCCATTATGGCTCTAATTTGATAGAGGTAGTGGGGTGGTAGATACCTAGTCTCCATTATGGCTCTAATCTGATAGTGGTAGTGGGGCGGTAGATGCCAAGTGCCCTTATGGCTCTAATCTGATAGAGGTAGTGGGGTGGTATATACCTAGTCTCCATTATGGCTCTAATCTGATAGTGGTAGTGGGGTGGTAGATGCCTAGTGCCCTTATGGCTCTAATCTGATAGTGGTAGTGGGGTGGTAGATACCTAGTCTCCATTATGGTTCTAATCTGGTAGTGGTAGAGGGGTGGATGATACCTAGTCTCCATTATGGCTGTAATCTGGTAGTGGTAGTGGGGTGGAAGATACCTAGTCTCCATTATGGCTCTAACCTGATAGTGGTAGTGGGGTGGTAGATACCTAGTCTCCATTATGGCTCTAATCTGATAGTGGTAGTGGGGTGGTAGATACCTAGTCTCCATTATGGCTCTAATCTGATAGTGGGAGTGGGGTGGTAGATACCTAGTCTCCATTATGGCTCTAATCTGATAGTGGTAGTGGGGTGGTAGATACCTAGTCTCCATTATGGCTCTAATCTGGTAGTGGTAGTGGGGTGGTAGATACCTAGTCTCCATTATGGCTCTAATCTGAAAGTGGTAGTGGGGTGGTAGATACCTAGTCTCCATTATGGCTCTAATCTGATAGAGGTAGTGGGGTATCAGATGTCTAGTCTCCCTTGTGGCTCTAATCTTGTAGTGGTAGTGGGGTGGTAGATGTCTAGTGCCCGTATGGCTCTAATCTGGTAGTAGTAGTGGGGTGGTAGATGCCTAGTGCCCTTATGGCTCTAATCTGGTAGTAGTAGTGGGGTGGTAGATATCTAGTCTCCATTATGGCTCTAATCTGATAGTGGTAGTGGGGTGGAAGATACCTAGTCTCCATTATGGCTCTAATCTGATAGAGGTAGTGGGGTGGTAGATACCTAGTCTCCATTATGGCTCTAATCTGGTAGTGGTAGTGGGGTGGTAGATACCTAGTCTCCATTATGGCTCTAATCTGATAGTGGTAGTGGGGTGGTAGTAGATACCTAGTCTCCATTATGGCTCTAATCTGGTAGTGGTAGTGGTGTGGTAGATACCTAGTCTCCATTATGGCTCTAATCTGATAGTGGTAGTGGGGTGGTAGTTACCTAGTCTCCATTTTGGCTCTAATCTGGTAGTGGTAGTGGGGTGGTAGATGTCTAGTGCCCTTATGGCTCTAATCTGGTAGTGGTAGTGGGGTGGTAGATGTCTAGTGCCCTTATGGCTCTAATCTGGTAGTAGTAGTGGGGTGGTAGATGTCTAGTGTCCGTTTTGGCTCTAATCTGGTAGTAGTAGTGGGGTGGTAGATATCTAGTCTCCATTATGGCTCTAATCTGATAGTGGTAGTAGGGTGGTAGATACCTAGTCTCCATTATGGCTCTAATCTGGTAGTGGTAGTGGGGTGGTAGATACCTTGTCTCCATTATGGCTCTAATCTGATAGTGGTAGTGGGGTGGTAGATACCTAGTCTCCATTATGGCTCTAATCTGGTAGTGGTAGTGGTGTGGTAGATACCTAGTCTCCATTATGGCTCTAATCTGGTAGTGGTAGTGGGGTGGTAGATACCTAGTCTCCATTATGGCTCTAATCTGAAAGTGGTAGTGGGGTGGTAGATACCTAGTCTCCATTATGGCTCTAATCTGATAGAGGTAGTGGGGTGTTACTGACTAGTCTCTATTATGGCTCTAATCTGATAGAGGTAGTGGGGTATCAGATGTCTAGTCTCCCTTGTGGCTCTAATCTGGTAGTGGTAGTGGGGTGGTAGATGTCTAGTGCCCTTATGGCTCTAATCTGGTAGTAGTAGTGGGGTGGTAGATGTCTAGTCTCGGTTTTGGCTCTAATCTGGTAGTAGTAGTGGGGTGGTAGATACCTACTCTCCATTATGGCTCTAATCTGATAGTGGAAGTGGGGTATCAGATGTCTAGTCTCCCTTGTGGCTCTAATCTGATAGTGGTAGTGGGGTGGTAGATACCTAGGCTCCATTATGGCTCTAATCTGATTGTGGTAGTGGGGTGGTAGATGTCTAGTGCCCTTATTGCTCTAATCTGATAGTGGTTGCGGGGTGGTAGATGCCTAGTGCCCTTATGGCTCTAATCTGATAGTGGTAGTGTGGTGGTAGATGCCTAGTGCCCTTATTGCTCTAATCTGATAGTGGTAGTGGGGTGGTAGATACCTAGTCTCCATTATGGCTCTAATCTGATAGTGGGAGTGGGGTGGTAGATACCTAGTCTCCATTATGGCTCTAATCTGATAGTGGTAGTGGGGTGGTAGATGCCTAGTGCCCTTATGGCTCTAATCTGATAGTGGTAGTGTGGTGGTAGATGCCAAGTGCCCTTATGGCTCTAATCTGATAGTGGTAGTGGGGTGGTAGATACCTAGTTCCATTATGGCTCTAAGCTGATAGTGGTAGTGGGGTGGTAGATACCTAGTTTCCATTATGGCTCTAATCTGATAGTGGTAGTGGGGTGGTAGATACCAAGTCTCCATTTTGGCTCTAATCTGGAACTGGTAGTGTGCTGGTAGATACCAAGTCTCCATTTTGGCTCTAATCTGGTAGTGGTAGTGTGCTGGTAGATACCAAGTCTCCATTATGGCTCTAATCTTATAAAGGTAGTGTGGTGGTAGATGTCTAGTCTCCGTTTCAGGCTCTAATCTGGTAGTAGTAGTGGGGTGTTAGATGTCTAGTGCCCTTATGGCTCTAATCTGGTAGTGGTAGTGGGGTGGTAGATACCTAGTCTCCATTATGGCTCTAACCTGATAGTGGTAGTGGGGTGGTAAGAGTACTTAGTCTCCATTATGGCTCTAATCTGGTAGTGGTAGTGGGGTGGTAGATACCTAGTCTCCATTATGGCTCTAATCTGAAAGTGGTAGTGGGGTGGTAGATACCTATTCTCCATTATGGCTCTAATCTGATAGAGGTAGTGGGGTGTTACTGACTAGTCTCTATTATGGCTCTAATCTGATAGAGGTAGTGGGGTATCAGATGTCTAGTCTCCCTTGTGGCTCTAATCTGGTAGTGGTAGTGGGGTGGTAGATGTCTAGTGCCCTTATGGCTCTAATCTGGTAGTAGTAGTGGGGTGGTAGATGTCTAGTGTCTCCGTTCCTGGCTCTAATCTGGTAGTAGTAGTGGGGTGGTAGATACCTACTCTCCATTATGGCTCTAATCTGATAGTGGAAGTGGGGTATCAGATGTCTAGTCTCCCTTGTGGCTCTAATCTGATAGTGGTAGTGGGGTGGTAGATACCTAGTCTCCATTATGGCTCTAATCTGATAGTGGGAGTGGGGGTAGTAGAGACCCAGTCTCCATTATGGCTCTAATCTGATAGAGGTAGTGGGGTGGGTAGATACCTAGTCTCCATTATGGCTCTAATCTGATAGTGGTAGTGGGGCGGTAGATGCCAAGTGCCCTTATGGCTCTAATCTGATAGAGGTAGTGGGGTGGTATATACCTAGTCTCCATTATGGCTCTAATCTGATAGTGGTAGTGGGGTGGTAGATGCCTAGTGCCCTTATGGCTCTAATCTGATAGTGGTAGTGGGGTGGTAGATAACCTAGTAGAGGTAGTGGGGTGGTAGATACCTAGTCTCCATTATGGCTCTAATCTGATAGTGGTAGTGGGGTGGTAGATACCTAGTCTCCATTATGGCTCTAATCTGATAGTGGTAGTGGGGTGGTAGATACCTAGTTCCCATTATGGCTCTAATCTGGTAGTGGTAGTGGGGTGGTAGATACCTAGTCTCCCTTATGGCTCTAATCTGATAGTGGGAGTGGGGTGGTAGATACCTAGTCTCCATTATGGCTCTAATCTGATAGAAGTAGTGGGGTGGTAGATACCTAGTCTCCATTATGGCTCTAATCTGATAGTGGTAGTGGGGTGGTAGATACCTAGTCTCCATTATGGCTCTAATCTGATAGTGGTAGTGGGGTGGTAGATACCTAGTCTCCATTATGGCTCTAATCTGATAGAGGTAGTGGGGTATCAGATGTCTAGTCTCCCTTGTGGCTCTAATCTTGTAGTGGTAGTGGGGTGGTAGATGTCTAGTGCCCGTATGGCTCTAATCTGGTAGTAGTAGTGGGGTGGTAGATGCCTAGTGCCCTTATGGCTCTAATCTGGTAGTAGTAGTGGGGTGGTAGATACCTAGTCTCCATTATGGCTCTAATCTGATAGTGGTAGTGGGGTGGTAGATACCTAGTCTCCATTATGGCTCTAATCTGATAGTGGTAGTGGGGTGGTAGATACCTAGTCTCCATTATGGCTCTAATCTGGTAGTGGTAGTGGGGTGGTAGATACCTAGTCTCCATTATGGCTCTAATCTGATAGTGGTAGTGGGGTGGGAGATGCCTAGTGCCTTTATGGCTCTAATCTGATAGTGGGAGTGGGGTGGTAGATGCCTAGTGCCCTTATGGCTCTAATCTGATAGTGGTAGTGGGGTGGTAGATACCTAGTCTCCATTATGGCTCTAATCTGATAGTGGTAGTGGGGTGGTAGATACCTAGTCTCCATTATGGCTCTAATCTGATAGTGGTAGTGGGGTGGTAGATACCTAGTCTCCATTATGGCTCTAATCTGATAGTGGTAGTGGGGTGGTAGATGTCTAGTGCCCTTATGGCTCTAATCTGATAGTGGTAGCGGGGTGGTAGATGCCTAGTCTCCATTATGGCTCTAATCTGATAGTGGTAGTGGGGTGGTAGATACCTAGTCTCCATTATGGCTCTAATCTGGTAGTGGTAGTGGGGTGGGAGATACCTAGTCTCCATTATGGCTCTAATCTGATAGTGGTAGTGGGGTGGTAGATACCTAGTCTCCATTATGGCTCTAATCTGATAGTGGTAGTGGGGTGTTAGATGTCTAGTGCCCTTATTGCTCTAATCTGGTAGTGGTAGTGGGGTGGTAGATACCTAGTCTCCATTATGGCTCTAATCTGAAAGTGGGAGTGGGGTGGTAGATACCTAGTCTCCATTATGGCTCTAATCTGATAGAAGTAGTGGGGTGGTAGATACCTAGTCTCCATTATGGCTCTAATCTGATAGTGGTAGTGGGGTGGTAGATGCCTAGTGCCCTTATGGTTCTAATCTGATAGTGGTAGTGTGGTGGTAGATGCCTAGTGCCCTTATGGCTCTAATCTGGTAGTGGTAGTGGGGTGGTAGATACCTAGTCTCCATTATGGCTCTAACCTGATAGTGGGGGTGGGGTGGTAGATACCTAGTCTCCATTATGGCTCAAAATCTGATAGAAGTAGTGGGGTGGAAGATACCTAGTCTCCATTATGGCTCTAATCTGATAGTGGTAGTGGGGTGGTAGATGCCTAGTGCCCTTATGGCTCTAATTTGATAGTGGTAGTGGGGTGGTAGATGCCAAGTGCCCTTATGGCTCTAATCTGATAGTGGTAGTGGGGTGGTAGATACCTAGTCTCCATTATGGCTCTAATCTGATAGTGGTAGTGGGGTGGTAGAGACCTAGTCTCCATTATGGCTCTAATCTGATAGTGGTAGTGGGGTGGTAGATACCTAGTCTCCATTATGGCTCTAATCTGATAGTGGTAGTTGGGTGGTAGATGTCTAGTGCCCTTATGGCTCTAATCTGATAGTGGTAGCGGGGTGGTAGATGCCAAGTCTCCATTATGGCTCTAATCTGATAGAGGTAGTGGGGTGGTAGATACCTAGTCTCCATTATGGCTGTAATCTGGTAGTGGTAGTGGGGTGGAAGATACCTAGTCTCCATTATGGCTCTAATCTGATAGTGGTAGTGGGGTGGTAGATACCTAGTCTCCATTATGGCTCTAATCTGGTAGTGGTAGTGGGGTGGCAGATACCTAGTCTCCATTATGGCTCTAATCTGATAGTGGTAGTGGGGCGGTAGATACCTAGTCTCCATTATGGCTCTAATCTGATAGTGGTAGTGGGGTGGTAGATACCTAGTCTCCATTTTGGCTCTAATCTGATAGTGGTAGTGGGGTGGTAGATGCCTAGTGCCCTTATGGCTCTAATCTGATAGTGGTAGTGGGGTGGTAGATACCTAGTCTCCATTATGGCTCTAATCTGATAGTGGTAGTGGGGTGGTAGATGCCTAGTGTCCGTTATGGCTCTAATCTGGTAGTGGGGGTGGGGTGGTAGATACCTAGTCTCCATTATGGCTCTAATCTGATAGTGGTAGTGGGGTGGTAGATACCTAGTCTCCATTATGGCTCTAATCTGATAGTGGTAGTGGGGTGGTAGATGCCTAGTGCCCTTATGGCTCTAATCTGATAGTGGTAGCGGGGTGGTAGATGCCTAGTCTCCATTATGGCTCTAATCTGATAGTGGTAGTGGGGTGGTAGAGACCTAGTCTCCATTATGGCTCTAATCTGGTAGTGGTAGTGGGGTGGTAGATACCTAGTCTCCATTATGGCTCTAATCTGATAGTAGTAGTGGGGTGGTAGATACCTAGTCTCCATTATGGCTCTAATCTGATAGTGGTAGTGCGGTGGTAGATGCCTAGAGCCCTTATGGCTCTAATCTGATAGTGGTAGTGGGGTGGTAGATGCCTCGTGCTCCCTGTGGCTCTAATCTGATAGTGGTAGTGGGGTGGTAGATACCTAGTCTCCATTATGGCTCTAATCTGGTAGTGGTAGGGGGGTGGTAGATGCCTAGTCTCCCTTATGGCTCTAATCTGATAGTGGTAGTGGGGTGGTAGATGCCTAGTGCCCTTTTGGCTCTAATCTGATAGAGGTAGTGGGGTGGTAGATACCTCTTCTCCATTATGGCTCTAATCTGATAGTGGTAGTGGGGTGGTAGATACCTAGTCTCCATTATGGCTCTAATCTGATAGTGGTAGTGGGGTGGTAGATACCTAGTCTCCCTTATGGCTCTAATCTGATAGTGGTAGTGGGGTGGTAGATACCCAGTCTCCATTATGGCTCTAATCTGATAGTGGTAGTGGGGTGGTAGATACCTAGTGCCCTTATGGCTCTAATCTGATAGTGGTAGTGTGGTGGTAGGTGCCTAGTGCCCTTATGGCTCTAATCTGATAGTGGTAGTGGGGTGGTAGATACCTAGTCTCCATTATGGCTCTAATCTGATAGTGGTAGTGGGGTGGTAGATAGCTAGTCTCCATTTTGGCTCTAATCTGGTAGTGGTAGTGTGCTGGTAGATACCAAGTCTCCATTATGGTTCTAATCTTATAAAGGTAGTGGGGTGGTAGATGTCTAGTCTCCGTTTTAGGTTCTAATCTGGTAGTAGTAGTGGGGTGTTAGATGTCTATTGCCCTTATGGTTCTAATCTGATAGTGGTAGTGGGGTGGTAGATACCTAGTCTCCATTATGGCTCTAATCTGAAAGTGGGGGTGGGGTGGTAGATACCTAATCTCCATTATGGCTCTAATCTGATACTGGGAGTGGGGTGGTAGATACCTAGTCTCCATTATGGCTCTAATCTGATAGTGGTAGTGGGGTGGAAGATACCTAGTCTCCATTTTGGCTCTAATCTGGTCGTGGTAGTGTGCTGGTAGATACCAAGTTTCCATTATGGCTCTAATCTTATAAAGGTAGTGGGGTGGTAGATGTCTAGTCTCCGTTTTAGGCTCTAATCTGGTAGTAGTAGTGGGGTGTTAGATGTCTATTGCCCTTATGGTTCTAATCTGATAGTGGTAGTGGGGTGTTAGATACCTAGTCTCCATTATGGCTCTAATCTGAAAGTGGGAGTGGGGTGGTAGATACCTAGTCTCCATTATGGCTCTAATCTGATAGAAGTATTGGGGTGGTAGATACCTAGTCTCCATTATGGCTCTAATCTGATAGTGGTAGTGGGGTGGTAGATGCCTAGTGCCCTTATGGCTCTAATCTGATAGTGGTAGCGGGGTGGTAGATGCCTAGTGCCCTTATGGTTCTAATCTGATAGTGGTAGTGTGGTGGTAGATGCCTAGTGCCCTTATGGCTCTAATCTGGTAGTGGTAGTGGGGTGGTAGATACCTAGTCTCCATTATGGCTCTAATCTGATAGAAGTAGTGGGGTGGTAGATACCTAGTCTCCATTATGGCTCTAATCTGAAAGTGGGGGTGGGGTGGTAGATACCTAATCTCCATTATGGCTCTAATCTGATACTGGGAGTGGGGTGGTAGATACCTAGTCTCCATTATGGCTCTAATCTGATAGTGGTAGTGGGGTGGTAGATACCTAGTCTCCATTTTGGCTCTAATCTGGTAGTGGTAGTGTGCTGGTAGATACCAAGTCTCCATTATGGCTCTAATCTTATAAAGGTAGTGGGGTGGTAGATGTCTAGTCTCCGTTTTAGGCTCTAATCTGGTAGTAGTAGTGGGGTGTTAGATGTCTAGTGCCCTTATGGCTCTAATCTGGTAGTGGTAGTGGGGTGGTAGATACCAAGTCTCCATTATGGCTCTAATCTTATAAAGGTAGTGGGGTGGTAGATGTTTAGTCTCCGTTTTAGGCTCTAATCTGATAGTGGTAGTGGGGTGGTAGATACCTAGTCTCCATTATGGCTCTAATCTGACAGAGGTAGTGGGGTGGTAGATACCTAGTCTCCATTATGGCTCTAATCTGGTAGTGGTAGTGGGGTGGTAGATACCTAGTCTCCATTATGGCTCTAATCTGATAGTGGTAGTGGGGTGGTAGATACCTAGTCTCCATTATGGCTCTAATCTGATAGTGGTAGTGGGGTGGTAGATGCCTAGTGCCCTTATGGTTCTAATCTGATAGTGGTAGTGGGGTGGTAGATGCCTTGTGCAACTCTGGCTCTAATCTGATAGTGGTAGTGGGGCGGTAGATACCTAGTCTCCATTATGGCTGTAATCTGATAGTGGTAGTGTGGTGGATGATACCTAGTCTCCATTATGGCTGTAATCTGGTAGTGGTAGTGGGGTGGAAGATACCTAGTCTCCATTATGGCTCTAACCTGATAGTGGTAGTGGGGTGGTAGATACCTAGTCTCCATTATGGCTCTAATCTGATAGTGGTAGTGGGGTGGTAGATACCTAGTCTCCATTATGGCTCTAATCTGATAGTGGGAGTGGGGTGGTAGATACCTAGTCTCCATTATGGCTCTAATCTGATAGTGGTAGTGGGGTGGTAGATACCTAGTCTCCATTATGGCTCTAATCTGATAGTGGTAGTGGGGTGGTAGATGTCTAGTGCCCTTATGGCTCTAATCTGATAGTGGTAGCGGGGTGGTAGAGGCCTAGTGCCCTTATGGTTCTAATCTGATAGTGGTAGTGGGGTGGTAGATACATAGTCTCCATTATGGCTCTAATATGGTAGTGGTAGAGGGGTGGTAGATACCTAGTCTCCAGTATGGCTCTAATCTGATAGTGGTAGTGGGGTGGTAGATACCTAGTCTCCATTATGGCTCTAATCTGGTAGTGGTAGTGGGGTGGAAGATACCTAGTCTCCATTATGGCTCTAATCTGATAGTGGTAGTGGGGTGGTAGATGCCTAGTGCCCTTATGGCTCTAATTTGATAGTGGTAGTGGGGTGGTAGATGCCAAGTGCCCTTATGGCTCTAATCTGATAGTGGTAGTGGGGTGGTAGATACCTAGTCTCCATTATGGCTCTAATCTGATAGTGGTAGTGGGGTGGTAGATACCCTGTCTCCATTATGGCTCTAATCTGATAGAAGTAGTGGGGTGGTAGATACCTAGTCTCCATTATGGCTCTAATCTGATAGTGGTAGTTGGGTGGTAGATGTCTAGTGCCCTTATGGCTCTAATCTGATAGTGGTAGCGGGGTGGTAGATGCCAAGTCTCCATTATGGCTCTAATCTGATAGAGGTAGTGGGGTGGTAGATACCTAGTCTCCATTATGGCTGTAATCTGGTAGTGGTAGTGGGGTGGAAGATACCTAGTCTCCATTATGGCTCTAATCTGATAGTAGTAGTGGGGTGGTAGATACCTAGTCTCCATTATGGCTCTAATCTGATAGTAGTAGTGGGGTGTTAGATGTCTAGTGCCCTTATTGCTCTAATCTGGTAGTGGTAGTGGGGTGGTAGATACCTAGTCTCCATTATGGCTCTAATCTGAAAGTGGGAGTGGGGTGGTAGATACCTAGTCTCCATTATGGCTCTAATCTGATAGAAGTATTGGGGTGGTAGATACCTAGTCTCCATTATGGCTCTAATCTGATAGTGGTAGTGGGGTGGTAGATGCCTAGTGCCCTTATGGTTCTAATCTGATAGTGGTAGTGTGGTGGTAGATGCCTAGTGCCCTTATGGCTCTAATCTGGTAGTGGTAGTGGGGTGGTAGATACCTAGTCTCCATTATGGCTCTAACCTGATAGTGGGGGTGGGGTGGTAGATACCTAGTCTCCATTATGGCTCAAAATCTGATAGAAGTAGTGGGGTGGTAGATACCTAGTCTGCATTATGGCTCTAATCTGATAGTGGTAGTTGGGTGGTAGATGTCTAGTGCCCTTATGGCTCTAATCTGATAGTGGTAGCGGGGTGGTAGATGCCTAGTCTCCATTATGGCTCTAATCTGATAGAGGTAGTGGGGTGGTAGATACCTAGTCTCCATTATGGCTCTAATCTGGTAGTGGTAGTGGGGTGGAAGATACCTAGTCTCCATTATGGCTCTAATCTGATAGTGGTAGTGGGGTGGTAGATGTCTAGTGCCGTTTTAGGCTCTAATCTGATAGTGGTAGCGGGGTGGTAGAGGCCTAGTCTCCGTTTTAGGCTCTAATCTGATAGTGGTAGTGGGGTGGTAGATACTTAGTCTCCATTATGGCTCTAATCTGATAGTGGTAGTGGGGTGGTAGATACCTAGTCTCCATTATGGCTCTAATCTGATAGAGGTAGTGGGGTGGTAGATACCTAGTCTCCATTATGGCTCTAATCTGGTAGTGGTAGTGGGGTGGTAGATACCTAGTCTCCATTATGGCTCTAACCTGATAGTGGTAGTGGGGTGGTAGATGCCTAGTCTCCATTATGGCTCTAATCTGATAGTGGTAGTGGGGTGGTAGATACCTAGTCTCCCTTATGGCTCTAATCTGGTAGGGGTAGTGGGGTGGTAGATACCTAGTCTCCATTATGGCTCTAATCTGATAGTGGTAGTGGGGTGGTAGATACCTAGTCTCCATTATGGCTCTAATCTGATAGTGGTAGTGGGGTGGTAGATACCTAGTCTCCATTATGGCTCTAATCTGATAGTGGTAGTGGGGTGGTAGATGTCTAGTGCCCTTATGGCTCTAATCTGATAGTGGTAGCGGGGTGGTAGATGCCTAGTCTCCATTATGGCTCTAATCTGATAGAGGTAGTGGGGTGGTAGATACCTAGTCTCCATTATGGCTGTAATCTGGTAGTGGTAGTGGGGTGGTAGATACCTAGTCTCCATTATGGCTCTAATCTGATAGTGGTAGTGGGGTGGTAGATGCCTAGTCTCCGTTATGGCTCTAATCTGATAGTGGTAGTGGGGTGGTAGATGCCTAGTGCCGTTTATGGCTCTAATCTGATAGTGGTAGTGGGGTGGTAGATACCTAGTCTCCATTATGGCTCTAATCTGATAGTGGGAGTGGGGTGGTAGATACCTAGTCTCCATTATGGCTCTAATCTGATAGAGGTAGTGGGGTGGTAGATACCTAGTCTCCATTGTGGCTCTAATCTGGGTGGTTGGTGAGTGGGGTGGTGGGTGCGGCTTGTGCTTTCCATAGTATGGCTGTAATCTGATAGTGGTAGTGTGGTGGTAGCTGCCTCAGTGCCCTTATGGCTGTGATCTAGGGTAGTGGTAGTGGGGTGGTAGATTACCTAGTCTCCATTATGGCTCTAACCTGATAGTGGGGGTGGGGTGGTAGATACCTAGTCTCCATTATGGCTCTAGATCTGGTAGTGGTAGTGGGGTGGTAGATACTCTTCAGTCTCCCAGTTATGGCTCTAATGGTGATAGTGGTAGTTGGGTGGTGGATGTCTAGTGCCTTTATGGCTCTAATCTGATAGTGGTAGTGGGGTGGTAGCTGCCTAGTCTCCATTATGGCTCTAATCTGATAGTGGTAGTGGGGTGGTCGATGCCTAGTCTCCATTATGGCTCTAATCTGATAGTGGTAGTGGGGTGGTAGATGCCTCGTGCTCCATTATGGCTCTAATCTGGTAGTAGTAGTGGGGTGGTAGATGCCTAAGTCTCCGTTTTGGCTCTAATCTGGTAGTGGTAGTGGGGTGGTAGATGCCTACCGTAGCTCCTATGATGGCTCTAATCTGATAGTGGTAGTGGGGTGGTCAGATGCCTTGTGCTACCCTTGTGGCTCGAATCTGATAGTGGTAGTGGGGCGGTGATATGCCTAGTCTCCAGTTATGGCTCTAATCTGATAGTGGGAGGGGGGTGGTAGATGCCTAGTGCCTTTATGGCTCTAATCTGATAGTGGTAGTGGGGTGGTAGATGCCTAGTGCCCTTATGGCTCTAATCTGATAGTGGTAGTGGGGTGGTAGATACCTAGTCTCCATTATGGCTCTAATCTGATAGTGGTAGTGGGGTGGTAGATACCTAGTCTCCATTATGGCTCTAATCTGATAGTGGTAGTGGGGTGGTAGATACCTAGTCTCCATTATGGCTCTAATCTGATAGTGGTAGTAGGGTGGTAGATACCTAGTCTCCATTATGGCTCTAATCTGATAGTGGTAGTGGGGTGGTAGATACCTTGTCTCCATTATGGCTCTAATCTGATAGTGGTAGTGGGGTGGTAGATACCTAGTCTCCATTATGGCTCTAATCTGGTAGTGGTAGTGGTGTGGTAGATACCTAGTCTCCATTATGGCTCTAATCTGGTAGTGGTAGTGGGGTGGTAGATACCTAGTCTCCATTATGGCTCTAATCTGAAAGTGGTAGTGGGGTGGTAGATACCTAGTCTCCATTATGGCTCTAATCTGATAGAGGTAGTGGGGTGTTACTGACTAGTCTCTATTATGGCTCTAATCTGATAGAGGTAGTGGGGTATCAGATGTCTAGTCTCCCTTGTGGCTCTAATCTGGTAGTGGTAGTGGGGTGGTAGATGTCTAGTGCCCTTATGGCTCTAATCTGGTAGTAGTAGTGGGGTGGTAGATGTCTAGTCTCGGTTTTGGCTCTAATCTGGTAGTAGTAGTGGGGTGGTAGATACCTACTCTCCATTATGGCTCTAATCTGATAGTGGAAGTGGGGTATCAGATGTCTAGTCTCCCTTGTGGCTCTAAT